>NC_080384.1:23115627-23170933 GCF_014773155.1 Arachis stenosperma | reverse complement strand
AATTGTAAAAATTAAAAAATTCGAAAAATAAATAAAAAAAAAAAATAAAATTTAAATTTTTTAATTAATTTATTCTTAATTTGTGAACAAGTATACAAAAAAAGTCACTGTCTGGGTATAGAATTATCCGGTGAATAAAAAAAAAAATTTTTTAAAAAATTAAAAATTTTAAAAACTAAATTTTTTATTTTTGAATTTTAAATTACATTATTAAATGTTTTTTATTTAAATAATAAAATAATAATGTCCAACAATAACTAGTAAACACATATCTGTAAATTTATTTTTTTTTTAATTTTAAACTAAAATAATATTTTTTCTAATTGTAAAAAATAAAAAAATTACCAAAATATCCAAAAATAAAAAATAAAAATTTTAAATATTTAAATTTATTTATTCTTAATTTGTAATCAAGTGCAGCCAAAACGTCACTGTCTGGGTGTACATTATCCGGTAAAAAAATAAAAAATATTTTTAAAACTAAATTTTTTATTTTGAATTTTTAAATTATATTATTAAATTTTTTTATTTATATTAATAAAATAAAATCCAGCAATATCTAGTAAACATTGATTTGTAAATTTATTATTTTTTTAATTTTAAACTAATAATAATTTTTTTTTTCTAATTTTAAAAATTTAAAAAATTCCAAAATAAACAAAAAATAAAAATAAAAATTTTAAATTTTTTAGATAATTTATTCTTAATTTGTGAACAAGTACAACAAAAAGTCAACTGTCTGGGTGTGGCATTATCCGGTGAATAAAAAATAAAAAATATTTTTTAAAAAAATAAAAAATTTTAAAAACTAAATTTTTTATTTAAATAAACAATAAATAATGTCCATGCAATAACAAGTAAACAACAGATCTATAAATTTATTTTTTTTAAATTTTAAACTAAAATGATATATTTTTCTAATTGTAGAAAATTAAAAAATTCCAAAAATATCCAAAAATTAAAAAATTTAAATATTTAAATTAATTTATTCTTAATTTGTGAGCAAGTGTAGCAAAAAAAAGTCAACTGTCTGGGTGTAGCATTTTCCGGTGAAAAAAATAAAAAATATTTTTAAAAAAAGTAACAAATTTTAAAATACTAAATTTTTTATTTTTGAATTTTTAAATTATATTATTAAATGTTTTTTATTTAAAAAATAAATAAAATAATGTCCATGCAATATCTAGTAAACAACAGATCTGTAATTTATTATTTTTAATTTTTAAACCAAAAAAATAATTTTTTCTAATTGTAAAAAATATAAAATTTGAATAATATCCAAAAAATAAAAATTTTAAATTTTAAATTTTTAAATTAATTTATTCTTAATTTGTGATCAAGTGCAGCAAAAAAAGTCAACTGTCTGGGTGTAGTATTATCCGGGAAAAAAAAATATTTTTAAAAAAATTAAAATTTTAAAAAACTAAATTTTTTATTTATATTAAATAAAATAAAATCCAGCAATATCTAGTAAACAACTAATTTGTAAATTTATTATTTTTTAATTTTTAAACTAAAATAATATTTTTTTCTAATTGTAAAAATTAAAAAAATACGAAAAATAAATAAAAAAAAAAAATAAATTTTAAATTTTTTAAATTAATTTATTCTTAATTTGTGAACAAGTATAACAAAAAAAAGTCAACTGTCTGGGATTGGCATTATCCGGTGAATAAAAAAATAAAAAATATTTTTAAAAAATTAAAAAATTTTAAAAAAACTAAATTTTTTATTTTTGAATTTTTAAATTATATTATTAATTTTTTTTATTTAAATAAATAAAATAAAATAATGTCCATGCAATAACTAGTAAACAACTGATCTGTAAATTTGTTTTTTTTAATTTTAAACTAAAATAATATTTTTTTTCAAATTGTAAAAAATTAAAAAATTCCAAAAATATCCAAAAAATAAAAAAATAAAAAATTTAAATATTTAAATTAATTTATTCTTAATTTGTGATCAAGTGCAGCAAAAATCGTCAACTGTCCGGGTGTAGCATTATCCGGTAAAAAAAATAAAAAATATTTTTTAAAAACTAAATTTTTTATTTTTGAATTTTTAAATTATATTATTAAATTTTTTTATTTATATTAAATAAAATAAAATCCAGCAATATCTAGTAAACAATTGATTTGTAAATTTATTATTTTTTTAATTTTAAACTAAAATAATATTTTTTCTAATTTTAAAAAATTTAAAAAATTCCAAAAATAAACAAAAAATAAAAAAATAAAAATTTTAAATTTTTTAGATTAATTTATTCTTAATTTGTGAACAAGTACAACAAAAAAAGTCAACTGTCTGGGTGTGGCATTATCCGGTGAATAAAAAAATAAAAAATATTTTTAAAAATTAAAAAATTTTAAAAAACTAAATTTTTTATTTAAATAAATAAAATAAAATAATGTCCATGCAATAACAAGTAAACAACAGATCTATAAATTTATTTTTTTTAAATTTTAAACTAAAATGATATATTTTTCTAATTGTAGAAAATTAAAAAATTCCAAAAATATCCAAAAAATAAAAAATAAAAATTTAAATATTTAAATTAATTTATTCTTAATTTGTGAGCAAGTGTAGCAAAAAAAAGTCAACTGTCTAGGTGTAGCATTATCCGGTGAAAAAAATAAAAAATATTTTTAAAAAATTAACAAATTTTAAAAAACTAAATTTTTTATTTTTGAATTTTTAAATTATATTATTAAATGTTTTTTATTTAAATAAATAAATAAAATAATGTCCATGCAATATCTAGTAAACAACAGATCTGTAAATTTATTATTTTTTAATTTTTAAACTAAAAAAATAATTTTTTTCTAATTGTAAAAAATATAAAATTTGAATAATATCCAAAAAATAAAAATTTTAAATTTTAAATTTTTTAAATTAATTTATTCTTAATTTGTGATCAAGTGCAGCAAAAAAACGTCAACTGTCTGGGTGTAGCATTATCCGGTAAAAAAATTATTTTTTAAAAATTAAAATTTTAAAAAACTAAATTTTTTATTTTTGAAATTTTAAATTATATTATTAAATTTTTTATTTATATTAAATAAAATAAAATCTAACAATATCTAGTGAACAACTAATTTGTAAATACATTATTTTTTAATTTTTAAACTAAAATAATATTTTTTTCTAATTGTAAAAAATTAAAAAATTCAAAAAATAAATAAAAAATAAAAAATAAAAATTTTAAATTTTTTAAATTAATTTATTCTTAATTTGTGAACAAGTATAACAAAAAAAGTTAACTGGCTGGGTATGGAATTATCCGGTGAATAAAAAAATAAAAAATATTTTTAAAAAATTAAAAAATTTTAAAAAACTAAATTTTTTATTTTTGAATTTTTAAATTACATTATTAAATTTTTTTTATTTAAATAAATAAAATAAAATAATGTCCATGCAATAACTAGTAAATAACATAACTGTAAATTTATTTTTTTTTAATTTTAAACTAAAATAATATTTTTTTCTAATTGTAAAAAATTAAAAAATTCTAAAAATATCCAAAATTAAAAAATTAAAAAATTTAAATATTTAAATTAATTCATTCTTAATTTGTGAGCAAGTGCAGCAAAAAAAGTCAACTGTCTGGGTGTAGCATTATCCGGTGAAAAAAATAAAAAATATTTTAAAAAAAGTAACAAATTTTAAAATACTAAATTTTTTATTTTTGAATTTTTAAATTATATTATTAAATTTTTTTATTTAAATAAATAAATAAAATAATGTCCATGTAATATCTAGTAAACAACAGATCTGTAAATTTATTATTTTTTTAATTTTTAAACTAAAAAAATAATTTTTTCTAATTGTAAAAAAATATAAAATTTGAATAATATCCAAAAATAAAAATTTTAAATTTTAAATTTTTAAATTAATTTATTCTTAATTTGTGATCAAGTGCAGTAAAAAAGTCAACTGTCTGGGTGTAGCATTATCCGGGAAAAAAATAAAAAATATTTTTAAAAAAATTAAAATTTTAAAAAACTAAATTTTTTATTTTTGAATTTTTAAATTATATTATTAAATTTTTTTATTTATATTAAATAAAATAAAATCCAGCAATATCTAGTAAACAACTAATTTGTAAATTTATTATTTTTTAATTTTTAAACTAAAATAATATTTTTTTCTAATTGTAAAAAATTAAAAAAATTCAAAAATAAATAAAAAATAAAAAAATAAAAATTTTAAATTTTTTAATTAATTTATTCTTAATTTGTGAACAAGTACAACAAAAAAGTCAACTGTCTGGGTGTGGCATTATCCGGTGAATAAAAAATAAAAATATTTTAAAAAATTAAAAAATTTAAAAAACTAAATTTTTTATTTTTGAATTTTTAAATTACATTATTAAATGTTTTTTATTTAAATAAATAAAATAAAATAATGTCCATGCAATAACTAGTAAACAACAGATCTGTAAATTTATTTTTTTTTTAATTTTAAACTAAAATAATATTTTTTCTAATTGTAAAAAATTAAAAAATTCCAAAAATATCCAAAAAAATAAAAATTTAAATATTTAAATTAATTTATTCTTAATTTGTGATCAAGTGCAGCCAAAAACGTCAACTGTCTGGGTGTAGCATTATCCGGTAAAAAATAAAAAATATTTTTAAAAACTAAATTTTTTATTTTTGAATTTTTAAATTATATTATTAAATTTTTTTATTTATATTAAATAAAATAAAATCCAGCAATATCTAGTAAATAATTGATTTGTAAATTTATTATTTTTTTAATTTTAAACTAAAATAATATTTTTTCTAATTGTAAAAAATTAAAAAATTCCAAAAATAAACAAAAAATAAAAAATAAAAATTTTAAATTTTTTAGATTAATTTATTCTTAATTTGTGAACAAGTACAACAAAAAAAGTCAACTGTCTGGGTGTGGCATTATCCGGTGAATAAAAAAAATATTTTTAAAAATTAAAAAATTTTAAAAAACTAAATTTTTTATTTAAATAAATAAAATAAAATAATGTCCATGCAATAACAAGTAAAGAACAGATCTATAAATTTATTCTTTTTAAATTTTAAACTAAAATTATATATTTTTCTATTTGTAGAAAATTAAAAAATTCCAAAAATATCCAAAAATAAAAAAATAAAAAATTTAAATATTTAAATTAATTTATTCTTAATTTGTGAGCAAGTGTAGCAAAAAAAAGTCAACTGTCTGGGTGTAGCATTATCCGGTGAAAAAAATAAAAAATATTTTTAAAAAATTAACAAATTTTAAAAAACTAAATTTTTTATTTTTGAATTTTTAAATTATATTATTAAATATTTTTTATTTAAAAAAATAAATAAAATAATGTCCATGCAATATCTAGTAAACAACAGATCTGTAAATTTATTATTTTTTTAATTTTTAAACTAAAAAAATAATTTTTTCTAATTGTAAAAAAATATAAAATTTGAATAATATCCAAAAAATAAAAATTTTAAATTTTAAATTTTTTAAATTAATTTATTCTTAATTTGTGATCAAGTGCAGCAAAAAAACGTCAACTGTCTGGGTGTAGCATTATCAGGTAAAAAAATTATTTTTTAAAAATTAAAATTTTAATAAACTAAATTTTTTATTTTCTAAATTTTACATTATATTATTAAATTTTTTTATTTATATTAAAGAAAATAAAATCCAACAATATCTAGTGAACAACTAATTTGTAAATTTATTATTTTTTAATTTTTAAACTAAAATAATATTTTTTTCTAATTGTAAAAAATTAAAAAAATTCGAAAAATAAATAAAAAATTAAAAATTAAAATTTTAAATTTTTTAAATTAATTTATTCTTAATTTGTGAACAAGTATAACAAAAAAAGTTAACTGGCTGGGTATGGAATTATCCGGTGAATAAAAAAATAAAAAATATTTTTAAAAAATAAAAAAATTTTAAAAAACTAAATTTTTTATTTTTGAATTTTTAATTTACATTATTAAATTTTTTTATTTAAATAATAAAATAAAATAATGTCCATGCAATAACTAGTAAATAACATATCTGTAAATTTATTTTTTTTTAATTTTAAACTAAAATAATATTTTTTTCTAATTGTAAAAATTAAAAAATTCCAAAAATATCCAAAAATAAAAAAATAAAAATTTTAAATATTTAAATTAATTTATTCTTAATTTGTGAGCAAGTGCAGCAAAAAAAGTCAACTGTCTGGGTGTAGCATTATCCGGTGAAAAAAATAAAAAATATTTTTAAAAAATTAACAAATTTTAAAATACTAAATTTTTATTTTTGAATTTTTAAATTATATTATTAAATTTTTTTATTTAAATAAATAAATAAAATAATGTCCATGTAATATCTAGTAAACAACAGATCTGTAAATTTATTATTTTTTTAATTTTTAAACTAAAAAAATAATTTTTTCTAATTGTAAAAAAATATAAAATTTGAATAATATCCAAAAAATAAAAATTTTAAATTTTAAATTTTTTAAATTAATTTATTCTTAATTTGTGATCAAGTGCAGCAAAAAAAGTCAACTGTCTGGGTGTAGCATTATCCGGGAAAAAAATAAAAATATTTTTAAAAAAATAAAATTTTAAAAAACTAAATTTTTATTTTTGAATTTTTAAATTATATTATTAAATTTTTTTTATTTATATTAAATAAAATAAAATCCAGCAATATCTAGTAAACAACTAATTTGTAAATTTATTATTTTTAATTTTTAAACTAAATAATATTTTTTTCTAATTGTAAAAATTAAAAAAATTCCAAAAATAAATAAAAATAAAAAAATAAAAATTTTAAATTTTTTAAATTAATTTATTCTTAATTTGTGAACAAGTATAACAAAAAAAGTCAACTGTCTGGGTATGGCATTATCCGGTGAATAAAAAATAAAAATATTTTTAAAAAATTAAAAAATTTTAAAAAACTAAATTTTTTATTTTTGAATTTTTAAATTACATTATTAAATGTTTTTATTTAAATAAATAAAATAAAATAATGTCCATGCAATAACTAGTAAACAACATATCTGTAAATTTATTTTTTTTTAATTTTAAACTAAAATAATATTTTTTATAATTGTAAAAAATTAAAAAATTCCAAAAATATCCAAAAATAAAAAATAAAAAATTTAAATATTTAAATTAATTTATTCTTAATTTGTGATCAAGTGCAGCCAAAAACGTCAACTGTCTGGGTGTAGCATTATCCGGTAAAAAAATAAAAAATATTTTTAAAAAAACTAAATTTTTATTTTTGAATTTTTAAATTATATTATTAAATTTTTTTATTTATATTAAATAAAATAAAATCCAGCAATATCTAGTAAACAATTGATTTGTAAATTTATTATTTTTTTTAATTTTAAACTAAAATAATATTTTTTCTAATTGTAAAAATTTAAAAAATTCCAAAAATAAACAAAAATAAAAAAATAAAAATTTTAAATTTTTAAATTAATTTATTCTTAATTTGTGAACAAGTACAACAAAAAAGTCAACTGTCTGGGTGTGGCATTATCCGGTGAATAAAAAAATAAAAAATATTTTTAAAAAATTAAAAAATTTTAAAAACTAAATTTTTTATTTAAATAAATAAAATAAAATAATGTCCATGCAATAACAAGTAAACAACAGATCTATAAATTTATTTTTTTTAAATTTTAAACTAAAATGATATATTTTTATAATTGTAGAAAATTAAAAAATTTCAAAAATATCAAAAAAATAAAAAAAAATTTAAATATTTAAATTAATTTATTCTTAATTTGTGAGCAAGTGTAGCAAAAAAAGTCAACTGTCTGGGTGTAGCATTATCTGGTGAAAAAATAAAAAATATTTTTAAAAAATTAACAAATTTTAAAAACTAAATTTTTTATTTTTGAATTTTTAAATTATATTATTAAATATTTTTTATTTAAAAAATAAATAAAATAATGTCCATGCAATATCTAGTAAACAACAGATCTGTAAATTTATTATTTTTTTAATTTTTAAACTAAAAAATAATTTTTTCTAATTGTAAAAAAATATAAAATTTGAATAATATCCAAAAATAAAAATTTTAAATTTTAAATTTTTAAATTAATTTATTCTTAATTTATGATCAGGTGCAGCAAAAAAACGTCAACTATCTGCGTGTAGCATTATCAGGTAAAAAAAATATTTTTAAAAAAATTAAAATTTTAAAAAACTAAATTTTTTATTTTCTAAATTTTAAATTATATTATTAAATTTTTTTATTTATATTAAAGAAAATAAAATCCAACAATATCTAGTGAACAACTAATTTGTAAATTTATTATTTTTTAATTTTTAAACTAAAATAATATTTTTTTCTAATTGTAAAAAATTAAAAAAATTCGAAAAATAAATAAAAAATTAAAAAATTAAAATTTTAAATTTTTTAAATTAATTTATTCTTAATTTGTGAACAAGTATAACAAAAAAAGTTAACTGGCTGGGTATGGAATTATCCGGTGAATAAAAAAATAAAAAATATTTTTAAAAAATTAAAAATATTTAAAAAACTAAATTTTTTATTTTTGAATTTTTAAATTACATTATTAAATTTTTTTTATTTAAATAAATAAAATAAAATAATGTCCATGCAATAACTAGTAAATAACATATCTGTAAATTTATTTTTTTTTAATTTTAAACTAAAATAATATTTTTTTATAATTGTCAAAAATTAAAAAATTCCAAAAATATCCAAAAATAAAAAATAAAATATTTAAATATTTAAATTAATTTATTCTTAATTTGTGAGCAAGTGCAGCAAAAAAGTCAACTGTCTGGGTGTAGCATTATCCGGTGAAAAAAATAAAAAATATTTAAAAAAATTAACAAATTTTAAAATACTAAATTTTTTATTTTTGAATTTTTAAATTATATTATTAAATTTTTTTATTTAAATAAATAAATAAAATAATGTCCATGCAATATCTAGTAAACAACAGATCTGTAAATTTATTATTTTTTTAATTTTTAAACTAAAAAAATAATTTTTTCTAATTGTAAAAAATATAAAATTTGAATAATATCCAAAAAATAAAAATTTTAAATTTTAAATTTTTTAAATTAATTTATTCTTAATTTGTGATCAAGTGCAGCAAAAAAAGTCAACTGTCTGGGTGTAGCATTATCTGGTAAAAAAATAAAAATATTTTAAAAAAATTAAAATTTTAAAAAACTAAATTTTTTATTTTTGAATTTTTAAATTATATTATTAAATTTTTTTATTTATATTAAATAAAATAAAATCCAGCAATATCTAGTAAACAACTAATTTGTAAATTTATTATTTTTTAATTTTTAAACTAAAATAATATTTTTTTCTAATTGTAAAAAATTAAAAAAATTCGAAAAATAAATAAAAAATAAAAAAATAAAAATTTTAAATTTTTTAAATTAATTTATTCTTAATTTGTGAACAAGTATAACAAAAAAAGTCAACTGTCTGGGTATGGCATTATCCGGTGAATAAAAAAATAAAAAATATTTTTAAAAAATTAAAAAATTTTAAAAAACTAAATTTTTTATTTTTGAATTTTTAAATTACATTATTAAATGTTTTTTATTTAAATAAATAAAATAAAATAATGTCCATGCAATAACTAGTAAACAACAGATCTGTAAATTTATTTTTTTTTAATTTTAAACTAAAATAATATTTTTTCTAATTGTAAAAAATTAAAAAATTTAAAAAAATATCCAAAATAAAAAAATAAAAAATTTAAATATTTAAATTAATTTATTCTTAATTTGTGATCAAGTGCAGCCAAAAACGTCAACTGTCTGGGTGTAGCATTATCCAGTAAAAAAAATAAAAAATATTTTTAAAAAACTAAATTTTTTATTTTTGAATTTTTAAATTATATTATTAAATTTTTTTATTTATATTAAATAAAATAAAATCCAGCAATATCTAGTAAACAATTGATTTGTAAATTTATTATTTTTTTTAATTTTAAACTAAAATAATATTTTTTCTAATTTTAAAAAATTTAAAAAATTCCAAAAATAAACAAAAAATAAAAAAATAAAAATTTTAAATTTTTTAGATTAATTTATTCTTAATTTGTGAACAAGTACAACAAAAAAAGTCAACTGTCTGGGTGTGACATTATCCGGTGAATAAAAAATAAAAAATATTTTTAAAAATTAAAAAATTTTAAAAACTAAATTTTTATTTAAATAAATAAAATAAAATAATGTCCATGCAATAACAAGTAAACAACAGATCTGTAAATTTATTTTTTTTAAATTTTAAACTAAAATGATATTTTTTCTAATTGTAGAAAATTAAAAAATTCCAAAAATATCCAAAAATAAAAAAATAAAAAATTTAAATATTTAAATTAATTTATTCTTAATTTGTGAGCAAGTGTAGCAAAAAAGTCAACTGTCTGGGTGTAGCATTATCCGGTAAAAAAAATAAAAAATATTTTTAAAAAATTAACAAATTTTAAAAAACTAAATTTTTTATTTTTGAATTTTTAAATTACATTATTAAATGTTTTTTATTTAAATAAATAAATAAAATAATGTCTATGCAATATCTAGTAAACAACAGATTTGTAAATTTATTATTTTTTAATTTTTAAACTAAAAAAATAATTTTTTCTAATTGTAAAAAAATATAAAATTTGAATAATATCCAAAAAATAAAATTTTAAATTTTAAATTTTTTAAATTAATTTATTCTTAATTTGTGATCAAGTGCAGCAAAAAAACGTAAACTGTCTGGGTGTAGCATTATCCGGTAAAAAAAAATAAAAAATATTTTTTAAAAATTAAAATTTTAAAAAACTTACTTTTTTATTTTGAATTTTTAAATTATATTATTAAATTTTTTTATTTATATTAAATAAAATAAAATCCAACAATATCTAGTAAACAACTGATTTGTAAATTTATTTTTTTTAATTTTTAAACTAAAATAATATTTTTTCTAATTGTAAAAAATTAAAAAATTCCAAAAATATCCAAAAAATAAAAAAAATAAAATTTTAAATTTTTTAAATTAATTTATTCTTAATTTGTGAACAAGTATAACAAAAAAAGTCAACTGTCTGGGTGTGGCATTATCCGGTGAATAAAAAATAAAAAATATTTTTAAAAAATTAAAAAATTTTAAAAAACTAAATTTTTTATTTTTGAATTTTTAAATTATATTATTAAATATTTTTTATTTAAATAAATAAAATAAAATAATGTCCATGCAATATCTAGTAAACAACAGATCTGTAAATTTATTTTTTTAAATTTTAAACTAAAATAATATTTTTTTCTAATTGTAAAAATTAAAAAATTCCAAAAATATCCAAAAAATAAAAAATAAAAAATTTAAATATTTAAATTAATTTATTCTTAATTTGTGAGCAAGTGCAGCAAAAAAAGTCAACTGTCTAGGTGTAGCATTATCCGGTGAAAAAATAAAAAATATTTTTAAAAAATTAACAAATTTTAAAATACTAAATTTTTTATTTTGAATTTTTAAATTATATTATTAAATGTTTTTTATTTAAATAAATAAATAAAATAATGTCCATGCAATATCTAGTAAACAACAAATCTGTAAATTTATTATTTTTTTAATTTTTAAACTAAAAAAATAATTTTTTCTAATTGTAAAAAAATATAAAATTTGAATAATATCCAAAAAATAAAAATTTTTAATTTTTAATTTTTAAATTAATTTATTCTTAATTTGTGATCAAGTGCAGCAAAAAAACGTCAACTGTCTAGGTGTAGCATTATCCGGTAAAAAAAATAAAAAATATTTTAAAAAAATTAAAATTTTAAAAAACTAAATTTTTTATTTTTGAATTTTTAAATTATATTATTAAATTTTTTTATTTATATTAAATAAAATAAAATCCAGCAATATCTAGTAAACAACTGATTTGTAAATTTATTTTTTTTATTTTTAAACTAAAATAATATTTTTTCTAATTGTAAAAATTAAAAAATTCCAAAAATAAATAAAAAATAAAAAAAATTAAATTTTTTAAATTAATTTATTCTTAATTTGTGAATAAGTATAACAAAAAAAAGTCAACTGTCTGGGTGTGGCATTATCCGGTGAACAAAAAAATAAAAAATTAAAAAATTTTAAAAAACTAAATTTTTTATTTTTGAATTTTTAAATTACATTACTAAATGTTTTTTATTTAAATAAATAAAATAAAATAATGTCCATGCAATAACTAGTAAACAACTGATCTGTAAATTTATTTTTTTTAATTTTAAACTAAAATAATATTTTTTTTGTAATTGTAAAAAATTAAAAAATTTCAAAAATATTCAAAAAATAAAAAAATAAAAAATTTAAATATTTAAATTAATTTATTCTTAATTTGTGATCAAGTGCAGCAAAAAAGTCAACTGTCTAGGTTTAGGAGTTTAGTAGCCCAAAACGCTTTGTGTTCAAGCTCTACAGGGAGGTGACCGGATTTGCCATATAATAGCTGAAAGGGGGACTTCCCAATGGGAGTTTTGAAAGCTGTTCTGTATGCCCAGAGTGCATCATCCAGCTTCCGAGCCTAATCTTTCCTTGTACTTCCTACTGTCTTCTCCAAAATCTTCTTCAATTCCCTATTTGCTAATTCAGCCTGACCATTGGTTTGAGGGTGATATGGCGTGGCTACTTTATGAATGACTCCATATTTATGGAGGAGTTTCTCCATCTGCTTGTTGCAAAAATGGCTACCACCGTCACTCACAAGACCCTTGGGAACTCCATATCTACTGAAGATATGCTTCTTAAGGAATTGCAGAACAATTTGTGCATCACAGGTGGTTGTAGCTATGGCTTCCACCCACTTTGAGATGTATTCCACTGCTACCAAGATATATCTGAAAGAATAGGAAGGGGGAAAGGGTCCCATGAAATCAATTCCCCATAAATCAAATAATTCCAATTCCAAGATGAAATTTTGAGGCATCTCATTCCTTCTTGTCAGCCCCCCCGCTCTCTGGCATTCATTACATTGGTGAATATACTCCCTGGCATCCTTGAAGATAGTTGGCCAATAGAAGCCACTCTGCAGTATCTTTGCAGCTGTTCTTTCTGGGCCAAAGTGTCCACCATAAGCTGAACCATGGCAATGCCACAAGATATCCCTTATTTCACTCTCAGGGACACATCTTCTAATTACTCCATCAGAACATCTCTTGAACAGGAAGGGTTCATCCCATAAGAACTTTCTTGCTTCATTGATTAACTTCTTCACTTGTTGCTTAGAGAACTCTTGAGGTATCTTCCTTCCCACTTTATAGTTTGCTATGTCAGCAAACCAAGGTGTTTGCTGGATCTGCAAAAGGTGCTCATCTGGGAAACATTCATTCACAGGCTGGGAGGCTTTTTGAATTGTTTCTTGTGGTAGCCTCGACAAATGATCTGCAACTCGGTTCTCAGTGCCCTTCCTGTCTTTTACCTCAATATCAAATTCTTGTAGGAGTAATATCCACCTGATAAGTCTTGGTTTAGCATCCTGCTTTGACATCAAATACTTAAGGGCAGCATGGTCAGTATAAACCACAATTTTGGATCCTATCAAATATGATCTAAACTTATCAAATGCATAGACTACAGCTAACAATTCCTTCTCTGTTGTGGTATAATTTTTTTGAGCCTCATTCAATACTTTACTTGCATAATATATGACATGATGCAAGTTTCCCTTCTTTTGGCCAAGCACAGCACCAATTGCAATGTTACTTGCATCACACATGAGTTCAAAAGGTAACTCCCAATCTGGGGGTGTGATGATTGGTGCTGTTGTGAGTTTGTTTTTTAAAGTTTCAAAGGCATGCTGGCAATTTTCATCAAAAACAAAAGGAGTATCAATCATAAGCAGATTACTCAAAGGTTTAGCTATTTTAGAAAAATCCTTTATAAACCTTCTATAAAATCCTGCATGCCCCAAGAAACTTCTAACAGATTTCACATTAGCTGGTGGAGGAAGCTTTTCTATGATTTCCACTTTTGCCTTGTCAACTTCTATCCCTTTTCTTGAAACTTTGTGACCAAGAACAATACCCTCACGTACCATGAAATGGCACTTCTCCCAGTTCAAAACCAAATTAGTTTCTTGGCACCGTTTCAAGACAAGAGTTAGATGTTGCAAGCAAGCATTGAAATTATCACCAAAAACAGAAAAGTCGTCCATGAAGACCTCTAAGAATTTTTCGACCATATCTGAAAAAATTGCAAGCATACACCTTTGAAAAGTGGCTGGGGCATTGCATAACTCGAATGGCATTCTTCTATAGGAAAAAACTCCAAATGGGCATGTGAACGAGGTCTTTTCCTGGTCTTTTGGATCCACCACTATCTGATTGTATCCGGAGTAGCCGTCAAGGAAGCAATAGTAAGCATGGCCAGCTAATCTTTCAAGCATTTGATCAATAAAGGGGAGAGGGAAATGGTCCTTGCGGGTGGCATCATTCAGCCTCCTGTAATCAATGCACATCCTCCACCCAGTCACTGTTCTAGTAGGGATTAACTCATTCTTCTCATTGGTGATGACCGTCATCCCTCCTTTCTTTGGTACAACTTGGACCGGGCTTACCCATGAGCTGTCAGATATTGGGAAGATTATCCCTGCATTCCACAACTTCATTACCTCCTTCTGGACAACTTCCTTCATTGTGGGATTTAGCCTTCTTTGAGGTTGAACCACTGGCTTGGAGTTGTCTTCCAAGAGGATCTTTTGCATACACACTGCAGGGCTGATGCCTTTCAGGTCGTCAATGGTCCATCCTAAAGCATCTTTGTGAGCTTTGAGTACATCAAGAAGTTCTCCTTCTTCCTTTTTTGTCAAGGACGAATTGATGATCACTGGGAAGCTCTCTGATGCACCCAGGAATGCATATTTGAGATGGGTGGGTAATGGCTTCAGTTCTTGTTTTCGTACTTCTCCCTTCTTGTCTTGTTTTTCCTCTTGCTCAATAGACATCTCGGCTACTTGTTCCTCTGTTGTCTCTTGATTTTCTTCTTGCTCTTGAGGGTTATCTTCCAACATTTCTTCCACCAAACTCTCTATCATATCCACTCTCACGTAGTCCTCTTGCTCAGAAATGTGTTGCATTGACTTGAAAACGTTTATGACCATTTGTTCATTGTGGACCCTGAAGATCATCTCTCCTTTTTCTACATCAATGATGGCTCTTGCTGTGGTTAAAAATGGCCTTCCTAAAATGATTGAATTGTTTCCTTCCTCTTCAGTATCCAAAATCACAAAATCTGCTGGGAAAATAAACTCCCCAACCTTCACCAACAGGTTTTCCACAATTCCATTGGGTGTTTTGATTGATCTGTCAGCCATGACCAATGACATCCTGGTGGGTTTAAGCTCTTCTATGGCAAGCTTTCTTATCATTGAGAGAGGCATTAGGTTGATACTGGCACCAAGGTCACAGAGAGCTTTGTTGAGAACCATTCTGCCAATAGTGCATGAGACTACAAAGCTTCCTGGATCCTTGAGTTTTAGTGGAATGCCTCTTTGAATCACAGCACTGCATTCCTCGGTGAGTAACACAGTTTCCTTCTCAAGCCAACTCCTCTTTTTGTTGATAAGCTCTTTCAAAAACTTGGCATACAGAGGCATTTGTTCAAGTGCTTCAGCCAAGGGAATATTGATCTCCAGCTTCTTGAAAGTCTCAAGGAACTTATGAAAATGTTGGTCCTTAGTTTCTTTGCTGAACCTCTGGGGATATGGCAGTGGAGGTGTGATGCTCTTTCCCACTTGCTGCTTTCCCTGAATCACTTCTTTTGAACTGTGTGGCTGGTTGTTCTTCTCTTTGAGTTTCTCAGTGTCCTTGTTTGGCATCACAACTTGATCCTCGGCTTCATCTGCCTTTGTTGGCTTTTCATCTTCTATTGGTCTTTTGCTGCTCTCCATTTGCTTCTTTGTAGTGTCATTGTTGCTCATCAATATTCTCCCACTCCTTAATTGTATCGCCTTGCATTCTTCCTTAGGATTTGGGGTTGTGTCACTCGGCAGGGAACTTGATGGTCTTTCATTGGTGAATTGCTTGGAGAGCTGACCAATTTGCCTTTCCAGGCCCTTTATGGATGCTTCCTGGTTCCGTGCTGTCAATTCTTGGTTTTTCATCATCTTCTCCATTAGCATTTCCAGGTTGGTGATCCTCTGAGAGTCATGTGAAGTTGCTTGGTTATGGGGTGTTGATGATTGATGGTGAATGTTTTGGTTATTGAGTTGGTTATTGATGAGCGGATAATTTATACGCTTTTTGGCATTGTTTTTAGGTAGTTTTTAGTAAGTTCAAGCTACTTTTAGGGATGTTTTCATTAGTTTTTATGTTAAATTCACATTTCTGGACTTTACTATGAGTTTGTGTGTTTTTCTGTGATTTCAGGTAATTTCTGGCTGAAATTGAGGGGCTTGAGCAAAACTCTGAAAAAGGCTGACAAAAGGACTGCTGATGCTGTTGGAATCTGACCTCCCTGCACTTGAAATGGATTTTCTGGAGCTACAGAACTCCAAATGGCGCGCTCTCAACGGCGTTGGAAAGTAGACATCTAGAGCTTTCCAGCAATATATAATAGTCCATACTTTATTTGGAAATTGACGACGTAACTTGGTGTTGAACGCCAAGTACATGCTGCTGTCTGGAGTTAAACGCCAGAAAAACGTCATGATCCGGAGTTGAACGCCCAAAACACGTCATAACTTGGAGTTCAACTCCAAGAAAAGCCTCAGCTCGTGGATAGACCAAGCTCAGCCCAAACATATACCAAGTGGGCCCCGGAAGTGGATTTATGCATCAATTACTTACTTCTGTAAACCCTAGTAGCTAGTTTATTATAAATAGAACTCTTTACTATCATATTATCATCTTGGGACGATTAGTTCTCAGATCATGGGGGCTGGCCATTCGGCCATGCCTGGACCTCTCTCTTATGTATTTTCAACGGTGGAGTTTCTACACACCATAGATTAAGGGTGTGGAGCTCTGCTGTACCTCAAGTTTCAATGCAATTACTATTATTTTCTATCCAAATCAATTTTATTCTTAATCCAAGATATACGTTGCACTTCAACTTGATGAATGTGATGATCCGTGACACTCATAATCATTCTCACCTATGAACACGCGTGACTGACAACCACTTCCGTTCTACCTTAGGCCGGGCGCATATCTCTTAGATTCCCGAACAGAATCTTCGTGGTATAAGCTAGATAGATGGCGGCATTCATGAGGATCCGGAAAGTCTAAACCTTGTCTATGGTATTCCGAGTAGGATTCTGGGATTGAATGACTGTGACGAGCTTCAAACTCCTGAAGGCTGGGCGTGATGACAAACGCAAAAGAATCAAGGGATTCTATTCCAACCTGATTGAGAACCGACAGATGATTAGCCGTGCCGTGACAGAGCATTTGGACCTTTTTCACTGAGAGGATGGGATGTAGCCATTGACAACAGTGATGCCCTACAAACAGCTTGACATGGAAAGAAGAAAGAAGAATTGGATGAAAGCAGCAGGAAAGCAGATATTCAGAAGGAACACAGCATCTCCATACGCCTATCTGAAATTCCCACCATTGGATTACATGAGTAATTTTATCTTTATTTTCAGTTTATTTAATTTAATCCTATAATCTCTTAATTTAGTTATTTAACCTGACTGGGATTTACAAGGTGACCATAGCTTGCTTCATACCAACAATCTCCGTGGGATCGACCCTTACTCACGTAAGGTATTACTTGGACGACCCAGTGCACTTGCTGGTTAGTTGTGCGAAGTTGTGAACCATGGCATTGACACCAAGTTTTTGGAGCCATTACCTGGGATTGTTGAAGTGAAAAGAATGAATCACAATTTCGTCCACCAAGTTTTTGGCGCCGTTGCCGGGGATTGTTCGAGTATGGACAACTGACGGTTCATCTTGTTGCTCAGATTAGGTAATTTTTATTTTATTTAAAAAAAATTTTTTTTTTCGAAAAACTTTTCAAAATCTTCTCCCTATTTTCGAAAATTATTCAAAAATTTTTTTTACTATGCATTCTGGAGCTTCATGAAGCATGTTGAAGCCTGGCTGGCTGTAAAGCCATGTCTAAATTCTTTTGGACTGAGGCTTCCTCTTCACATGCTTGAACTATGTATTCTAAAGCTTGGCTGGCCATTGGTCATGTCTAGTGTTTTGGACTGGAGCTTTCATTGAAAGCTTGGCTGGCTATTAAGCCATGTCTAATTCCTGGACCGGAGCTTTAGACTAACATTGCATGATTCCTGGAATTCATATTAAAAATTTTGAATTTCTTATTTTCCTTTTCTTATATGTTTTTCGAAAAAATCAAATAAAATACAAAAAAAATTAGAAAAATCATAAACATAAAAAATATTTTGTGTTTCTTGTTTGAGTCTTTTGTCAAGTCATAAGTTTGGTGTCAATTGCATGTTCATCTTTTTCTTGCATAAAATTTTCGAAAAATTCATGCATTCATAGCATTCATCATGATCTTCAAGTTGTTCTTGATGAACTTTCTTGTTTGATCTTCATATTTTCTTGTTTTGTGTTGTATGGTGTTTTTCATATGCATTCTTGCATTCATAGAGTCTAAACATGAAAAATTTCTAAGTTTGGTGTCTTGCATGTTTTCTTTTCTTGAAAATTTTTCAAAAATATGTTCTTGATGTTCATCATGATCTTCAAAGTGTTCTTGGTGTTCATCTTGACATTCATAGTGTTCTTGCATGCATCATGTATTTTGATCCAAAATTTTCATGCATTGAGTATTTTTAGTGTTTTTCTCTCTCATCAAAAAAAAATTCAAAAATAAAAAATATCTTATCTTTTTAAAACTTATCTTTTTAAAATCTTTTTCAAAAATAATATCTTTTCCATTTTTTCATCATTTTTGAAAATTTCAAAAAAATATTTTCAAAATCTTTTTCTTATCTTTACATCATATTTTCGAAAATTGCATCAAAAATTAATGTTTTGATTCAAAAATTTCAAGTTTGTTACTTTCTTGTTAAGAAAGATTCAAATTTTAAGTTCTAGAATCATATCTTGTGATTTCTTGTGAGTCAAGTCATTAATTGTGATTTTAAAATTCAAATCTTTTTCAAAACTAATTTCAATCTTATCTTTTCAAAACCATATCTTTTTAAATCATATCTTTTATATCATATATTTTTCAAAATTTTATCTTTTTCAAAAATTTGATTTTAAAATATCTTTTCTAACTTCTTATCCTCTTATCTTTTCAAATTTGATTTTAATATCTTTTTCAACTAACTAATTAATTTTTTGTTTGTTTCTTATCTTTTTCAAAACCACCTAACTACTTTTCCCTCTCTAGTTTTCGAAAATACCTCCCTCTCTTTCAAAAATTCTTTTTAATTAATTAATTGTTTCAAATTTTAGTTTTAATTTTCGAAAATTACTAACCTATTTTTCAAAATTATTTTCGAATTTTTCTCCCCCTCATCTCTTTCTATTTATTTTATTTATTTACTAACACTTCTCTTCACCTCTCTTCATCTCCAATCACTGCCTTTATCCTCACCATTGTGATTGGATTCTCCACTTTTATTCCTTTCTTCTTCTACTAACAATAAGGAACCTCTTTCTGTGACATAGAGGATTCCTCTTTCTTTTCTTGTTCTCTTCTTCCCTATATGAGCAGGAGCAAGGACAAGAACATTCTTATTGAAGCAGATCATGAACCTGAAAGGACTCTGAAGAGGAAGTCAAGAGAAACTAAAAATCAACAATTCAGAGAAACCTCAAAAAAAAAAGAAGAAAAAAAAGAGAAAAAGGAAAGACAAACAGCTTCCACCTCCGAGTCATGAGAGATGGAAAGACTCATCTAAAGGGTTTATAGCTCAGTAGTAGAATATTTGACTGCAAATCAAGAGATCCCTGAGATACCTCAGGGGATAAATTATCCTCCACACAACTATTGGGAGCAAATAAGGATAAAAATACCAAAATCACTAGGGATCATGAACAGAAGCAAGGAAAAGACATAAAGGAGCTCAAAAAGCACCATTGGATCTTCAAGAAGGCGCCACCCTCACTCAGGTGGACTCATTCCTTGTTCTTATTTTCTCTATTTTTTCGGTTTTTATCCTTCATGTTTATCTATATTTTGTGTCTCTACTTCATGATCATTAGTATGTAGTAACTATGCCTTAAAGATTATGAATAATTCCATGAATCCTTCACCTCTCTTAAAAGAAAAATGTTTTAATTCAAAAGAACAAGAAGTACATGAATTTCGAATTTATCCTAGAATTTAGTTTAATTATATTGATGTGGTGACAATACTTCTTGCTTTCTGAATGAATGCTTGAACAGTGCATATGTCTTTTGATCTTGTTGTTTATGAATGTTAAAATTGTTGGCTCTTAAAAGAATGATGAACAAGGAGAAATGTTATTGACAATCTGAAAAATCATGAATTTAATTCTTGAAGCAAGAAAAAGCAGTGAATGGCGAAAAATAAATAAATAAATAAATAAAATAATTGGCGAAAAAAAATATTTTGAAAAAAAAAAAGAGAAAAAGCAAGCAGAAAAAGCCAATAGCCCTTAAAACCAAAAGGCAAGGGTAAAAAGGATCCAAAGCAAAAGAGTGTGCTTAAGAGCTCTGGACACCACTAACTGGGGACTCTAGCAAAGCTGAGTCACAATCTGAAAAGGTTCACCCAGTTATGTGTCTGTGGCATTTATGTATCCGGTGGTAATACTGGAAAACAAAGTGCTTAGGGCCACGGCCAAGACTCAAAAAGTAGCTGTGTTCAAGAATCAACATACTTAACTAGGAGAATCAATAACACTATCTGAAATTCTAAGTTCCTAGAGAAGCCAATCATTCTAAACTTCAAAGGAAAAAGTGAGATGCCAAAACTGTTCAGAAGCAAAAAGCTACAAGTCCCGCTCATCTGATTAGAACTAATATTCATTGATATTCTGGAATTTATAGTATATTCTCTTCTTTTTATCCTATTTGATTTTCAGTTGCTTGGGGACAAGCAACAATTTAAGTTTGGTGTTGTGATGAGCGGATAATTTATACGCTTTTTGGCATTGTTTTTAGGTAGTTTTTAGTAAGTTCAAGCTACTTTTAGGGATGTTTTCATTAGTTTTTATGTTAAATTCACATTTCTGGACTTTACTATGAGTTTGTGTGTTTTTCTGTGATTTCAGGTAATTTCTGGCTGAAATTGAGGGGCTTGAGCAAAACTCTGAAAAAGGCTGACAAAAGGACTGCTGATGCTGTTGGAATCTGACCTCCCTGCACTTGAAATGGATTTTCTGGAGCTACAGAACTCCAAATGGCGCGCTCTCAACGGCGTTGGAAAGTAGACATCCAGAGCTTTCCAGCAATATATAATAGTCCATACTTTATTCGGAAATTGACGACGTAACTTGGTGTTGAATGCCAAGTACATGCTGCTGTTTGGAGTTAAACGCCAGAAAAACGACATGATCCGGAGTTGAACGCCCAAAACACGTCATAACTTGGAGTTCAACTCCAAGAAAAGCCTCAGCTCGTGGATAGACCAAGCTCAGCCCAAACATACACCAAGTGGGCCCCGGAAGTGGATTTATGCATCAATTACTTACTTCTGTAAACCCTAGTAGCTAGTTTATTATAAATAGAACTCTTTACTATCATATTATCATCTTGGGACGATTAGTTCTCAGATCATGGGGGCTGGCCATTCGGCCATGCCTGGACCTCTCTCTTATGTATTTTCAACGGTGGAGTTTCTACACACCATAGATTAAGGGTGTGGAGCTCTGCTGTACCTCAAGTTTCAATGCAATTACTATTATTTTCTATCCAAATCAATTTTATTCTTAATCCAAGATATACGTTGCACTTCAACTTGATGAATGTGATGATCCGTGACACTCATCATCATTCTCACCTATGAACACGCGTGACTGACAACCACTTCCGTTCTACCTTAGGCCGGGCGCATATCTCTTAGATTCCCGAACAGAATCTTCGTGGTATAAGCTAGATAGATGGCGGCATTCATGAGGATCCGGAAAGTCTAAACCTTGTCTATGGTATTCCGAGTAGGATTCTGGGATTGAATGACTGTGACGAGCTTCAAACTCCTGAAGGCTGGGCGTGATGACAAACGCAAAAGAATCAAGGGATTCTATTCCAACCTGATTGAGAACCGACAGATGATTAGCCATGCCGTGACAGAGCATTTGGACCTTTTTTACTGAGAGGATGGGATGTAGCCATTGACAATGGTGATGCCCTACAAACAGCTTGCCATGGAAAGAAGAAAGAAGAATTGGATGAAAGCAGCAGGAAAGCAGAGATTCAGAAGGAACACAGCATCTCCATACGCCTATCTGAAATTCCCACCATTGGATTACATGAGTAACTTTATCTTTATTTTCAGTTTATTTAATTTAATCCTATAATCTCTTAATTTATTTATTTAACCTGACTGGGATTTACAAGGTGACCATAGCTTGCTTCATACCAACAATCTCTGTGGGATCGACCCTTACTCACGTAAGGTATTACTTGGACGACCCAGTGCACTTGCTGGTTAGTTGTGCGAAGTTGTGAACCATGGCATTGACACCAAGTTTTTGGAGCCATTACCTGGGATTGTTGAAGTGAAAAGAATGAATCACAATTTCGTCCACCAGTTATTGGGTGGAAAATGGTTGGAGTTGGGGAAGTTATTTTGGGGTTTTCTGTAAGGGTTTTGGCTAGTCTGCTGTTGGTTGTAGTTTTGGTTGTTTCTTAAGGTGTTTGGGTTTGAGTTCCTCTGCCATGGTTGTTGGTTTTGGTTGTGATTATCCCCCCATCTGAGGTTTGGGTGGTTCTTCCAGGATGGATTGTAGGTATCACCATACACCTCATTTGAACCTTGGTTGTGCATATACTGCACTTGCTCTTGTTGTTGTTCCTCTTGGTTCTCCTCATTCTGCCCCCAAGGATTGGTTGGTTGGCTTGTGGCACTCACTGATGCTACTTGTAGGCCATCAATTCTTATGGCCATTTGCTCAAATTGTTGTTGAATCTGTTGCTGCATCATTTTGTTTTGAGCTAAGATTGAATCCACTCCTTCCAGCTCCATTACTCCTCTTCTTTGTGATGGTTGGTGTTGCCTTTGATGAGCAAAGAAATACTGATTGTTAGCCACCATGTCAATGAGATTTTGAGCTTTTTCTGCAGTTTTCATCAGTTGCAATGATCCTCCAGATGAGTGATCGAGTGCCTCTTGAGCCTTTAGAGTGAGCCCTTCATAGAAGTTCTGCAGCTTATCCCACTCAGTGAACATCTCTGGTGGACATTTCCTCAGCAGAGCCTTATATCTCTCCTATGCTTCATACAGATTTTCAGCCTCCATTTGCGTGAATGTCTGCACTTCAGTCTTTAACCTGATGATCCTTTGAGGGGGGTAAAATTTGGCAAGAAACTTACTCACCAAATCATCCCAAGTGTTGATTCTTCCCTTCGGAAATATTTCTAGCCATTGAGCGGCCTTATCCCTTAAAGAGAATGGGAACAGCAGAAGTTTGTAAGTTTCAGGATTCACACCATTGGATTTGACAGTGTCGCAAATCCTCAAGAAGGTGGATAGGTGCTGGTTAGGATCCTCTAGTGGGCTTCCTCCATAGGAACAATTGTTCTGGACAAGTGTAATGAGTTGTGGCTTCAACTCAAAGTTGTTTGCATTGACATTTGGAGTGAGAATGCTGCTTCCACAATGTCTAGCATTTGCAAAAGTGTATGAGGCCAGTACTCTCCTCTGTTGAGGGTTATTGTTAACCTCTCCTCCTGGATTAGATGGATCTCCTTCCATCTCGTGGTATTCTTCCTCAGATTCTTCCTCTCCAACAACGCATTTCCCTCTCTCAGCTCTTCTTATTCTCCTTAGAGTTCTCTGGTCAGCTTCAGATAAAACAGGAGTAATTCTCCCTGTACCTGACATACAAACAACACAAAAGAAACACAACCAGTGACACTTCAATCTATTGCTAGAATGAAGTTTTAGTTAGCTTAAGCAAAAATTCAAACAATTAGTGTGTTAGTCAAAAATTAAAGGAAAAGTGCTTGATCTAAACTACCACCTCACTTAATCATTGTCAATCTAATTCAATCCCCGGCAACGGCGCCAAAAACTTGATGTGCGGAAAACGATCCGACACAAAACTCACCGGCAAGTGTTCCGGGTCGCATCAAGTAATAAAACTCACGGGAGTGAGGTCGATCCCACAGGGATTGAAGGATTGAGCAATTTTAGTTTAGTGGTTGATTTTAGTCAAGCGAACAAGATTTGATTTGAGTGATTTGTATCTAACAGAAGCTAAATTGCATGAAATTAAAGGGAGAGGGGTAATTGACTGAAAATTAAAGGTGTAAAGAAAGTACAAGTGCTGAATCTTAAAGTGCAAGAAATTAAAGGGCAGAAACTTAGAAAGCAAAAAATGTAAATTGCAGAATCTTAGAGTGCAAGAAATGTAAATGACTTGAATTGTAAATGGGTCAGGGATGTGGGATTGCAGAAATTAAACAAAGAAAAGTAAAATTTAACCAACAGAAGAGTAGATGATGAAGTTAGTTGAACCGGATTTCAAATTAAAAGGAAAATAAACTTGGTGTAGTAATTAAACAAGGAAATTAAAATGAAAACCAATAGATCTCAGGACCCAAGAGACTAGATAACCAAGTCTAGATCTCAATGCCTTCCTAGATCCAAATTTAGAGAGCAATTGCAAGAAATTTAAAGATCAGACAGTAGAAGAGTAAATCAGAAATTCAATTTCCAAAAGTTGCAGTAAGTGAAAACAGAGAGATCTCAAGATGAGATTGAGACAGAATTTCCTCAATTCTTCAACCCAAGATTCAAGGCAAGTGTAGATGAAATTGAAAACACAAAAACTAAGAGGAAGAGAATTCAATTCTCCTTCCCCGAGAACAACAACTCAGAAAAATGTAAAGTGAGCTCTCTACTGTGAGTACTACTATCCAAATTCTAAAAGAAAGCTCCCTGAAGAACTTAAATTCTAGGCTATTTATACACTTTCTTCAAATGGTCTTCAAGCCTTGGATTGGGCCTTTGCTCTTGATGGAATTGGGTTGAAAAAGGCCTCTGTTGATTGCTCTTGGAGTTGGAGAGAAACCCATTTTGAACTGGGACATAAATCACAAAAGCTTGAGTAAAAGTTTGAGGCAAACTTTTACTCAAGCTTTTTATATCAGCCACCCCCTTTTGCTGATGTCCACGTTTGGGCTAAAGTTTGAGGTCAAACTTTTAGCCAAACGTTGGATCCCCTTGTGTGCATGTGTGGCGCCAACGTTTGCCAAAAAGCTTGAGGCAAACATTGGCGCAAGCTTTTCTTCTCCAGGGCATGCATGAGTGGCGCCAACGTTTGCCAAAAAGCTTGAGGCAAACGTTGGCGCAAGCTTTTGTCCTCCAGGGTGTTTATGTCAACTTTTCCAAAAGCTTGAGCTAAAGTTTGAGGCAAGCTTTTGCTCAAGCTTTTCGTTCTCTCTTGCTCCTTGCCTTTTCTTCTTTCTTCAACCTTCTTCAAAGCTCTTTTCACCTATCATCAATCAACCAAACACATCAAAGCTATGCTCAAGATCATGAGTTTGTTATTCTTTCATAATATATGACAATTATAGCACAAAATCTCATGAAATTGCATTAATTCATCCATGGTTGATTGAATCAAAGGAAACATGAAATTCTACTCAATTAGCTTGCTTATAGCTCAAGAAAGTGTATAAAATTAATTGAAAAGAAAAGAAATAGACTAGTTAAACTAGGCTAAGATGACTCGTCATCACAACACCAAACTTAAAACTTGCTTGTCCCCAAGCAAGAAAGGAATTATTGAGAAGAAAGAATGAAATGGAAGAGGGTGTTCATGCTAGCAGAGTATCATTGGTAGCTCATGGGGTTTTATGTAGATATGTAAATACTCACTTCTTATTGACTTTTAGGCCTAGAAAGTCTCCCTCAAGCATCAAGCAACACACTGCTATGACCTCTCATTATTCCTTTGTCCTTGACTATTATTTTTCTTCATAAGCTTTAGTTCAGTGTCATGTGTAACAAGTTCTTTTCTTTCTTTATGCTTGACACATTATTCACCATAGACACTTGGCTCACATTACTTTTTAGAACATTGATGCCCAGCACCTCTTTGGGTTACTAAATGCCTTGTAGTTAGGTTGCTCTTGATAATGGATTTTCAGTTGATGATCCCGGGTTAGTTAACCCAAGTCACCAAGTGTTGATGCACTCCAAAGAACTTAATAATCCAAGCAGATCCTAGTACAAAGACACCATAGGCATATATTCTAAGGTTCAAGCTATTGGTGTCTAGCTTTGTTTCTTTTTTTTTTTGTTCTGTTGCCACTTTTGGCTTTCTTTTTAACCAAGGACTTTTATTTAATTGAGATTCATAGACAGTGAGCTACTTTCTACTTAAAAGGAGATAGCCTAGTTCTCTTATTCACTAAAAGTGAGCTATCATACAATCACACATACATACCACCACTTACTTTTATTGTACTTCTATCTAACAAAGAACTAACTCACTTCACATTCAAAACATTTCTTTTATTGAATTAAAGATGCAGGGGACAAAGCATGCTTTTAGTTAAGTGAAAGTAAACACACAAGCACACACTTAGACTAGCTTACTTATTGCAAAGAGTGATTCTACTTGCATTAGATGAACACTTTAGCAAGGTATAAGTCAAATCATTTCTTAACAGCAAGAGTTAAGTATAGATACAACCTATTGGTTTACAGTTCCTTTGTCCTTCCTTCTGTTGTGCCTCTTTTGAGTTATGATGCATAATGTCTTCAATTGGTGGTTAGTTTCCTGCATAATTCTCAAAAGTTGCTTGCTTCTCAAGCCCTTAGATGACTGATTAGTACATATGAACAGAGTGTGGCTTTTGGATTAAATTTGGTGTGGGAACACCAAACTTAATTCCTTGCCACTTCGTCTGACACAACAGGTTAATTATATGTAAGATCTTGTGTCTTTGCTAAAGATTATGGAGTTAAGACTAGGAAGCAGTTAAGTGGTTGAATAATCTGTTTGATTGCTTGGAGCTAGCATTGATCAGGAAGTGAGAATGTGCTTTTAAATGAGGTTTTGGTGGAACACCAAACTTAGAATCCTTCATTCTCCCTTCAATTGTTTTGGTGTGCAACACCAAACTTAGCTCTTTGCAATACATACCAATTATTCAACATTTTTATTGAAAAGGCTATGAAAAGAAAACTACCTCAGGTTGGGTTGCCTCCCAACAAGCGCTCTTTCATTGTCACTAGCTTGACACCCTTCAATTTTTTTTAAGAAGGCCGTAGGCTCTGAACCTCTTTTTTCCTTGTCCTATTGTCCTCCTAAGTACAGCTTTGCTCTGTGACCATTCGCTGTAAATTGACTCTTTGTTACTTCGTCTAACAATTCAATATTCCCATAAGGAAAAACTTTGGTTACCAAGTATAGACCAGTCCACTTAGATTTAAGTTTGCCAGGGAATATCTTGAGTTTTGAGTTGTACAAGAGTACTTGCTGGCCAGGTTTGAATTCTTTCTTCAAGATTTTCCTGTCATGCCACCTCTTGGCTTTTTCTTTGTATATCTTGGCATTTTCATAAGCTTCTAGCCTAAATTTATCCAGCTCATTTAGCTGCAACAACCTTTTCTCCCCTGCTGCTTCAGAGTCCAGGTTTAGGAGTTTAGTAGCCCAAAACGCTTTGTGTTCAAGCTCTACAGGGAGGTGACAGGATTTGCCATATAATAGCTGAAAGGGGGACTTCCCAATGGGAGTTTTGAAAGCTGTCCTGTATGCCCAGAGTGCATCATCCAGCTTCCAAGCCCAATCTTTCGTTGTACTTCCTACTGTCTTCTCCAAAATCTTCTTCAATTCCCTATTTGCTAATTCAGCCTGACCATTGGTCTGAGGGTGATATGGCGTGGCTACTTTATGAATGACTCTATATTTATGGAGGAGTTTCTCCATCTGCTTGTTGTAAAAATGGATACCACCGTCACTCACAAGACCCTTGGGAACTCCATATCTAGTGAAGATATGCTTCTTAAGGAATTGCAGAACAATTTGTGCATCACAGGTGGTTGTAGCTATGGCTTCCACCCACTTTGAGACGTATTCCACTATTACCAAGATATATCTGAAAGAATAGGAAGGGGGAAAGGGTCCCATGAAATCAATTCCCCATAAATCAAATAATTCCAATTCCAAGATGAAATTTTGAGGCATCTCATTCCTTCTTGTCAGCCCCCCCGCTCTCTGGCATTCATTACATTGGTGAACATACTCCCTGGCATCCTTGAAGATAGTTGGCCAATAGAAGCCACTCTGCAGTATCTTTGCAGCTGTTCTTTCTGGGCCAAAGTGTCCACCATAAGCTGAACCATGGCAATGCCACAAGATATCCCTTATTTCACTCTCAGGGACACATCTTCTAATTACTCCATCAGAACATCTCTTGAACAGGAAGGGTTCATCCCATAAGAACTTTCTTGCTTCATTGATTAACTTCTTCACTTGTTGCTTAGAGAACTCTTGAGGTATCTTCCTTCCCACTTTATAGTTTGCTATGTCAGCAAACCAAGGTGTTTGCTGGATCTGCAAAAGGTGCTCATCTGGGAAACATTCATTCACAGGCTGGGAGGCTTTTTGAATTATTTCTTGTGGTAGCCTCAACAAATGATCCGCAACTCGGTTCTCAGTGCCCTTCCTGTCTTTTACCTCAATATCAAATTCTTGTAGGAGTAATATCCACCTGATAAGTCTTGGTTTAGCATCCTGCTTTGACATCAAATACTTAAGGGCAGCATGGTCAGTATAAACCACAATTTTGGATCCTATCAAATATGATCTAAACTTATCAAATGCATAGACTACAGCTAACAATTCCTTCTCTGTTGTGGTATAATTTTTTTGAGCCTCATTCAATACTTTACTTGCATAATATATGACATGATGCAAGTTTCCCTTCTTTTGGCCAAGCACAGCACCAATTGCAATGTTACTTGCATCACACATGAGTTCAAAAGGTAACTCCCAATCTGGGGGTGTGATGATTGGTGCTGTTGTGAGTTTGTTTTTTAAAGTTTCAAAGGCATGCTGGCAATTTTCATCAAAAATAAAAGGAGAATCAATCATAAGCAGATTACTCAAAGGTTTAGCTATTTTAGAAAAATCCTTGATAAACCTTCTATAAAATCCTGCATGCCCCAAGAAACTTCTAACAGATTTCACATTAGCTGGTGGAGGAAGCTTTTCTATGATTTTCACTTTTGCCTTGTCAACTTCTATCCCTTTTCTTGAAACTTTGTGACCAAGAACAATACCCTCATGTACCATGAAATGGCACTTCTCCCAATTCAAAACCAAATTAGTTTCTTGGCACCGTTTCAAGACAAGAGTTAGATGTTGCAAGCAAGCATTGAAATTATCACTAAAAACAGAAAAGTCGTCCATGAAGACCTCTAAGAATTTTTCGACCATATCTGAAAAAATTGCAAGCATACACCTTTGAAAAGTGGCTGGGGCATTGCATAACCCGAATGGCATTCTTCTATAGGCAAAAACTCCAAATGGGCATGTGAACGAGGTCTTTTCCTGGTCTTTTGGATCCACCACTATCTGATTGTATCTGGAGTAGCCGTCAAGGAAGCAATAGTAAGCATGGCCAGCTAATCTTTCAAGCATTTGATCAATAAAGGGGAGAGGGAAATGGTCCTTGTGGGTGGCATCATTCAGCCTCCTGTAATCAATGCACATCCTCCACCCAGTCACTGTTCTAGTAGGGATTAACTCATTCTTCTCATTGGTGATGACCGTCATCCCTCCTTTCTTTGGTACAACTTGGACCGGGCTTACCCATGAGCTGTCAGATATTGGGAAGATTATCCCTGCATTCCACAACTTCATTACCTCCTTCTGGACAACTTCCTTCATTGTGGGATTTAGCCTTCTTTGAGGTTGAACCACTGGCTTGGAGTTGTCTTCCAAGAGGATCTTATGCATACACACTGCAAGGCTGATGCCTTTTAGGTCGTCAATGGTCCATCCTAAAGCATCTTTGTGAGCTTTGAGTACATCAAGAAGTTCTCCTTCTTCCTTTTTTGTCAAGGACGAATTGATGATCACTGGGAAGCTCTCTGATGCACCCAGGAATGCATATTTGAGATGGGTGGGTAATGACTTCAGTTCTTGTTTTCGTACTTCTCCATTCTTGTCTTGTTTTTCCTTTTGCTCAATAGACATCTCGGCTACTTGTTCCTCTGTTGTCTCTTGATTTTCTTCTTGCTCTTGAGGGTTATCTTCCAACATTTCTTCCACTAAACTCTCTATCATATCCACTCTCATGTAGTCCTCTTGCTCAGAAATGTGTTGCATTGACTTAAAAACGTTTATGACCATTTGTTCATTGTGGACCCTGAAGATCATTTCTCCTTTTTATACATCAATGATGGCTCTTGCTGTGGCTAAAAATGGCCTTCCTAAAATGATTGAATTGTTTCCTTCCTCTTCAGTATCCAAAATCACAAAATCTGCTGGGAAAATAAACTCCCCAACCTTCACCAACAGGTTTTCCACAATTCCATTGGGTGTTTTGATTGATCTGTCAGCCATGACTAATGACATCCTGGTGGGTTTAAGCTCTTCTATGGCAAGCTTTCTTATCAATGAGAGAGGCATTAGGTTGATACTGGCACCAAGGTCACAGGGAGCTTTGTTGAGAACCATTCTGCCAATAGTGCATGAGACTACAAAGCTTCCTGGATCCTTGAGTTTTGGTGGAATGCCTCTTTGAATCACAGCACTGCATTCCTCGGTGAGTAACACAGTTTCCTTCTCAAGCCAACTCCTCTTTTTGTTGATAAGCTCTTTCAAAAACTTGGCATACAGAGGCATTTGTTCAAGTGCTTCAGCCAAGGGAATATTGATCTCCAGCTTCTTGAAAGTCTCAAGGAACTTATGAAAATGTTGGTCCTTAGTTTCTTTGCTGAACCTCTGGGGATATGGCAGTGGAGGTGTGATGCTCTTTCCCACTTGCTGCTTTCCCTGAATCACTTCTTTTGAACTGTGTGGCTGGTTGTTCTTCTCTTTGAGTTTCTCAGTGTCCTTGTTTGGCATCACAACTTGATCCTCGGCTTCATCTGCCTTTGTTGGCTTTTCATCTTCTATTGGTCTTTTGCTGCTCTCCATTTGCTTCTTTGTAGTGTCATTGTTGCTCATCAATGTTCTCCCACTCCTTAATTGTATCGCCTTGCATTCTTCCTTAGGATTTGGGATTGTGTCACTCGGCAGAGAACTTGATGGTCTTTCATTGGTGAATTTCTTGGAGAGCTGACCAATTTGCCTTGCCAGGCCCTTTATGGATGCTTCCTGGTTCCGTGCTGTCAATTCTTGGTTTTTCATCATCTTCTCCATTAGCATTTTCAGGTTGGTGATCCTCTGAGAGTCATGTGAAGTTGCTTGGTTATGGGGTGTCGATGATTGATGGTGAATGTTTTGGTTAGTGAGTTGGTTATTGGGTGGAAAATGGTTGGAGTTGGGGAAGTTATTTTGGGGTTTTCTGTAAGGGTTTTGGCTAGTCTGCTGTTGGTTGTGGTTTTGGTTGTTTCTTAAGGTGTTTGGGTTTGAGTTCCTCTGCCATGGTTGTTGGTTTTGGTTGTGATTATCCCCCCATCTGAGGTTTGGGTGGTTCTTCCAGGATGGATTGTAGGTATCACCATACACCTCATTTGAACCTTGGTTGTGCATATACTGCACTTGCTCTTGTTGTTGTTCCTCTTGGTTCTCATTCTGCCCCCAAGGATTGGTTGGTTGGCTTGTGGCACTCACTGATGCTACTTGTTGGCCATCAATTCTTTTGGTCATTTGCTCAAATTGTTGTTGAATCTGTTGCTGCATCATTTTGTTTTGAGCTAAGATTGAATCCACTCCTTCTAGCTCCATTACTCATCTTCTTTGTGATGGTTGGCGTTGCCTTTGATGAGCAAAGAAATACTGATTGTTAGCCACCATGTCAATGAGATTTTAAGCTTCTTCTGCAGTTTTCATCAGTTGCAATGATCCTCCAGCTGAGTGATCGAGTGCCTCTTGAGCCTTTAGAGTGAGCCCTTCATAGAAGTTCTGCAGCTTATCCCACTCAGTGAACATCTCTGGTGGACATTTCCTCAGCAGAGCCTTATATCTCTCCCATGCTTCATACAGATTTTCAGCCTCCATTTGCGTGAATGTCTGCACTTCAGTCTTTAACCTGATGATCCTTTGAGGGGGGTAAAATTTGGCAAGAAACTTACTCACCAAATCATCCCAAGTGTTGATGCTTCCCTTCGGAAATGTTTCTAGCCATTGAGCGGCCTTATCCCTTAAAGAGAATGGGAACAACAGAAGTTTATAAGTTTCAGGATTCACACCATTGGATTTGACAGTGTCGCAAATCCTCAAGAAGGTGGATAGGTGCTGGTTAGGATCCTCTAGTGGGCTTCCTCCATAGGAACAATTGTTCTGGACAAGTGTAATGAGTTGTGGCTTCAACTCAAAGTTGTTTGCATTGACATTTGGAGTGAGAATGCTTCTTCCACAATGTCTAGCATTTGCAAAAGTGTAGGAGGCCAGTACTCTCCTCTGTTGAGGGTTATTGTTAACCCCTCCTCCTGGATTAGATGGATCTCCTTCCATCTCGTGGTATTCTTCCTCAGATTCTTCCTCTCCAACAATGCCTTTCCCTCTCTCAGCTCTTCTTATTCTCCTTAGAGTTCTCTGGTCAGCTTCAGATAAAACAGGAGTAATTCTCCCTGTACCTGACATACAAACAACACAAAAGAAACACAACCAGTGACACTTCAATCTATTGCTAGAATGAAGTTTTAGTTAGCTTAAGCAAAAATTCAAACAGTTAGTGTGTTAGTCAAAAATTAAAGGAAAAGTGCTTGATCTAAACTACCACCTCACTTAATCATTGTCAATCTAATTCAATCCCCGGCAACGGCGCCAAAAACTTGATGTGCGGAAAACGATCCGACACAAAACTCACCGGCAAGTGTGCCGGGTCGCATCAAGTAATAAAACTCACGGGAGTGAGGTCGATCCCACAGGGATTGAAGGATTGAGCAATTTTAGTTTAGTGGTTGATTTTAGTCAAGCGAACAAGATTTAATTTGAGTGATTTGTATCTAACAGAAGCTAAATTGCATGAAATTAAAGGGAGAGGGGTAATTGACTGAAAATTAAAGGTGCAAAGAAAGTAAAAGTGCTGAATCTTAAAGTGCAAGAAATTAAAGGGCAGAAACTTAGAAAGCAAGAAATGTAAATTGCAGAATCTTAGAGTGCAAGAAATGTAAATGACTTGAATTGTAAATGGGTCAGGGATGTGGGATTGCAGAAATTAAACAAAGAAAAGTAAAATTTAACCAACAGAAGAGTAGATGATGAAGTTAGTTGAACCGGATCTCAAATTAAAAGGAAAATAAACTTGGTGTAGTAATTAAACAAGGAAATTAAAATGAAAACCAATAGATCTCAGGACCCAAGAGACTAGATAAACAAGTCTAGATCTCAATGCCTTCCTAGATCCAAATTTAGAGAGCAATTGCAAGAAATTTAAAGATCAGACAGTAGAAGAGTAAATCAGAAATTCAATTTCCAAAAGTTGCAGTAAGTGAAAACAGAGAGATCTCAAGATGAGATTGAGACAGAATTTTCTCAATTCTTCAACCCAAGATTCAAGGCAAGTGTAGATGAAATTGAAAACACAAAAACTAAGAGGAAGAGAATTCAATTCTCCTTCCCCGAGAACAACAACTCAGAAAAATGTAAAGTGAGCTCTCTACTGTGAGTACTACTATCCAAATTCTAAAAGAAAGCTCCCTGAAGAACTTAAATTCTAGGCTATTTATACACTTTCTTCAAATGGTCTTCAAGCCTTGAATTGGGCCTTTGCTCTTGATGGAATTGGGTTGAAAAAGGCCTCTGTTGATTGCTCTTGGAGTTGGAGAGAAACCCATTTTGAACCGGGACATAAATCACAAAAGCTTGAGTAAAAGTTTGAGGCAAACTTTTACTCAAGCTTTTTATATCAGCCACCCCCTTTTGCTGATGTCCACGTTTGGGCTAAAGTTTGAGGTCAAACTTTTAGCCAAACGTTGGATCCCCTTGTGTGCATGTGTGGCGCCAACGTTTGCCAAAAAGCTTGAGGCAAACGTTGGCGCAAGCTTTTCTTTTCCAGGGCATGCATGAGTGGCGCCAACGTTTGCCAAAAAGCTTGAGGCAAACGTTGGCGCAAGCTTTTGTCCTCCAGGGTGTTTATGTCAACTTTTCCAAAAGCTTGAGCTAAAGTTTGAGGCAAGCTTTTGCTCAAGCTTTTCGTTCTCTCTTGCTCCTTGCCCTTTCTTCTTTCTTCAACCTTCTTCAAAGCTCTTTTCACCTATCATCAATCAACCAAACACATCAAAGCTATGCTCAAGATCATGAGTTTGTTATTCTTTCATAATATATGACAATTATAGCACAAAATCTCATGAAATTGCATTAATTCATCCATGGTTGATTGAATCAAAGGAAACATGAAATTCTATCCAATTAGCTTGCTTATAGCTCAAGAAAGTGCATAAAATTAATTGAAAAGAAAAGAAATAGACTAGTTAAACTAGGCTAAGATGATTCGTCATCAGTGTAGCATTATCCGGTGAAAAAAATAAAAAATATTTTTAAAAAATTAACAAATTTTAAAAAACTAAATTTTTTATTTTTGAATTTTTAAATTATATTATTAAATGTTTTTTATTTAAATAAATAAATAAAATAATGTCCATGCAATATCTAGTAAACAACAGATCTGTAAATTTATTATTTTTTTAATTTTTAAACTAAAAAAATAATTTTTTCTAATTGTAAAAAAATATAAAATTTGAATAATATCCAAAAAATAAAAATTTTAAATTTTAAATTTTTAAATTAATTTATTCTTAATTTGTGATCAAGTGCAGCAAAAAACGTCAACTGTCTGGGTGTAGCATTATCCGGTAAAAAAAAATAAAAAATATTTTTAAAAAATTAAAATTTTAAAAAACTAAATTTTTTATTTTTGAATTTTTAAATTATATTATTAAATTTTTTTTATTTATATTAAATAAAATAAAATCCAACAATATCTAGTAAACAACTAATTTGTAAATTTATTATTTTTTAATTTTTAAACTAAAATAATATTTTTTTCTAATTGTAAAAAATAAAAAATTCCAAAAATAAATAAAAAATAAAAAAATAAAAATTTTAAATTTTTTAAATTAATTTATTCTTAATTTGTGAAAAAGTACAACAAAAAAAGTCAACTGTCTGGGTGTGGCATTATCCGGTGAATAAAAAAATAAAAAATATTTTTAAAAAATTAAAAAATTTTAAAAAACTAAATTTTTTATTTTTGAATTTTTAAATTATATTATTAAATGTTTTTTATTTAAATAAATAAAATAAAATAATGTCCATGCAATATCTAGTAAACAACAGATCTGTAAATTTATTTTTTTTTTTAATTTTAAACTAAAATAATATTTTTTTCTAATTGTAAAAAATAAAAAATTCCAAAAATATCCAAAAATAAAAAAAAAATTTAAATATTTAAATTAATTTATTCTTAATTTGTGAGCAAGTGCAGCAAAAAAAGTCAACTGTCTAGGTGTAGCATTATCCGGTGAAAAAAATAAAAAATATTTTTAAAAAATTAACAAATTTTAAAAAACTAAATTTTTTATTTTTGAATTTTTAAATTATATTATTAAATGTTTTTTATTTAAATAAATAAATAAAATAATGTCCATGCAATATCTAGTAAACAACAGATCTGTAAATTTATTATTTTTTAATTTTTAAACTAAAAAAATAATTTTTTCTAACTGTAAAAAAAATATAAAATTTGAATAATATCCAAAAAATAAAAATTTTAAATTTTAAATTTTTTAAATTAATTTATTCTTAATTTGTGATCAAGTGCAGCAAAAAAACGTCAACTGTCTGGGTGTAGCATTATCCGGTAAAAAAAATAAAAAATATTTTTAAAAAATTAAAATTTTAAAAAACTAAATTTTTTATTTTTGAATTTTTAAATTATATTATTAAATTTTTTATTTATATTAAATAAAATAAAATCCAGCAATATCTAGTAAACAACTAATTTGTAAATTTATTATTTTTTTAGTTTTAAACTAAAATAATATTTTTTTCTAATTGTAAAAAATTAAAAAAATTCCAAAAATAAATAAAAAATAAAAAAATAAAAATTTTAAATTTTTTAAATTAATTTATTCTTAATTTGTGAACAAGTATAACAAAAAAACGTCAACTGTCAAGCTGTGGCATTATCCGGTGAATAAAAAAATAAAAAATATTTTTAAAAATTAAAAAATTTTAAAAAACTAAATTTTTTATTTTTGAATTTTTAAATTACATTATTAAATGTTTTTTATTTAAATAAATAAAATAAAATAATGTCCATGCAATATCTAGTAAACAACAGATCTGTAAATTTTTTTTAATTTTAAACTAAAATAATATTTTTTCTAATTGTAAAAAAATAAAAATTCCAAAAATATCCAAAAAATAAAAAAATAAAAATTTTAAATATTTAAATTAATTTATTCTTAATTTGTGAGCAAGTGTAGCAAAAAAAGTCAACTGTCTAGGTGTAGCATTATCCGGTGAAAAAAAAATATTTTTAAAAAATTAACAAATTTTAAAAAACTAAATTTTTATTTTTGAATTTTTAAATTATATTATTAAATGTTTTTTATTTAAATAAATAAATAAAATAATGTCCATGCAATATCTAGTAAACAACAGATTTGTAAATTTATTATTTTTTTTAATTTTTAAACTAAAAAAATAATTTTTTCTAATTGTAAAAAATATAAAATTTGAATAATATCAAAAAAATAAAAATTTTAAATTTTAAATATTTAAATTAATTTATTCTTAATTTGTGATCAAGTGCAGCAAAAAACGTCAACTGTCTAGGTTTAGGAGTTTAGTAGCCCAAAACGCTTTGTGTTCAAGCTCTACAGGGAGGTGACATGATTTGCCATATAATAGCTGAAAGGGGGACTTCCCAATGGGAGTTTTGAAAGCTGTCCTGTATGCCCAGAGTGCATCATCCAGCTTCCGAGCCCAATCTTTCCTTGTACTTCCTACTGTCTTCTCCAAAATCTTCTTCAATTCCCTATTTGCTAATTCAGCCTAACCATTGGTCTGAGGGTGATATGGCGTGGCTACTTTATGAATGACTCCATATTTATGGAGGAGTTTCTCCATCTGCTTGTTGCAAAAATGGCTACCACCGTCACTCACAAGACCCTTGGGAACTCCATATCTAGTGAAGATATGCTTCTTAAGGAATTGCAGAACAATTTGTGCATCACAGGTGGTTGTAGCTATGGCTTCCACCCACTTTGAGACGTATTTCACTGCTACCAAGATATATCTGAAAGAATAGGAAGGGGAAAAGGGTCCCATGAAATCAATTCCCCATAAATCAAATAATTCCAATTCCAAGATGAAATTTTGAGGCATCTCATTCCTTCTTGTCAGCCCCCCCCCCCCCCGCTCTCTGGCATTCATTACATTGGTGAACATACTCCCTGGCATCCTTGAAGATAGTTGGCCAATAGAAGCCACTCTGCAGTATCTTTGCAACTGTTCTTTCTGGGCCAAAGTGTCCACCATAAGCTGAACCATGGCAATGCCACAAGATATCCCTTATTTCACTCTCAGGGACACATCTTCTAATTACTCCATCAGAACATCTCTTGAACAGGAAGGGTTCATCCCATAAGAACTTTCTTGCTTCATTGATTAACTTCTTCACTTGTTGCTTAGAGAACTCTTGAGGTATCTTCCTTCCCACTTTATAGTTTGCTATGTCAGCAAACCAAGGTGTTTGCTGGATCTGCAAAAGGTGCTCATCTGGGAAACTTTCATTCACAGGCTGGGAGGCTTTTTGAATTGTTTCTTGTGGTTGCCTCGACAAATGATCCGCAACTCGGTTCTCAGTGCCCTTCCTGTCTTTTACCTCAATATCAAATTCTTGTAGGAGTAATATCCACCTGATAAGTCTTGGTTTAGCATCCTGCTTTGACATCAAATACTTAAGGGTAGCATGGTCAGTATAAACCACAATTTTGGATCCTATCAAATGTGATCTAAACTTATCAAATGCATAGACTACAGCTAACAATTCCTTCTCTGTTGTGGTGTAATTTTTTTGAGCCTCATTCAATACTTTACTTGCATAATATATGACATGATGCAAGTTTCCCTTCTTTTGGCCAAGCACAGCACCAATTGCAATGTTACTTGCATCACACATGAGTTCAAAAGGTAACTCCCAATCTGGGGGTGTGATGATTGGTGCTGTTGTGAGTTTGTTTTTTAAAGTTTCAAAGGCATGCTGGCAATTTTCATCAAAAACAAAAGGAGTATCGATCATAAGCAGATTACTCAAAGGTTTAGCTATTTTAGAAAAATCCTTGATAAACCTTCTATAAAATCCTGCATGCCCTAAGAAACTTCTAACAGATTTCACATTAGCTGGTGGAGGAAGCTTTTCTATGATTTCCACTTTTGCCTTGTCAACTTCTATCCCTTTTCTTGAAACTTTGTGACCAAGAACAATACCCTCACGTACCATGAAATGGCACTTCTCCCAGTTCAAAACCAAATTAGTTTCTTGGCACCGTTTCAAGACAAGAGTTAGATGTTGCAAGCAAGCATTGAAATTATCACCAAAAATAGAAAAGTCGTCCATGAAGACCTCTAAGAATTTTTCGAACATATCTGAAAAAATTGCAAGCATACACCTTTGAAAAGTGGCTGGGGCATTGCATAACCCGAATGGCATTCTTCTATAGGCAAAAACTCCAAATGGGCATGTGAACGAGGTCTTTTCCTGGTCTTTTGGATCCACCACTATCTGATTGTATCCGGAGTAGCCGTCAAGGAAGCAATAGTAAGCATGGCCAGCTAATCTTTCAAGCATTTGATCAATAAAGGGGAGAGGGAAATGGTCCTTGCGGGTGGCATCATTCAGCCTCCTGTAATCAATGCACATCCTCCACCCAGTCACTGTTCTAGTAGGGATTAACTCATTCTTCTCATTGGTGATGACCGTCATCCCTCCTTTCTTTGGTACAACTTGGACCGGGCTTACCCATGAGCTGTCAGATATTGGGAAGATTATCCCTGCATTCCACAACTTCATTACCTCCTTCTGGATAACTTCCTTCATTGTGGGATTTAGCCTTCTTTGAGGTTGAACCACTGGCTTGGAGTTGTCTTCCAAGAGGATCTTATGCATACACACTGCAGGGCTGATGCCTTTCAGGTCGTCAATGGTCCATCCTAAAGCATCTTTGTGAGCTTTGAGTACATCAAGAAGTTCTCCTTCTTCCTTTTTTGTCAAGGACGAACTGATGATCACTGGGAAGCTCTCTGATGCACCCAGGAATGCATATTTGAGATGGGTGGGTAATGGCTTCAGTTCTTGTTTTCGTACTTCTCCCTTCTTGTCTTGTTTTTCCTCTTGCTCAATAGACATCTCGGCTACTTGTTCCTCTGTTGTCTCTTGATTTTCTTCTTGCTCTTGAGGGTTATCTTCCAACATTTCTTCCACCAAACTCTCTATCATATCCACTCTCACGTAGTCCTCTTGCTCAGAAATGTGTTGCATTGACTTGAAAACGTTTATGACCATTTGTTCATTGTGGACCCTGAAGATCATCTCTCCTTTTTCTACATCAATGATGGCTCTTGCTGTGGCTAAAAATGGCCTTCCTAAAATGATTGAATTGTTTCCTTCCTCTTCAGTATCCAAAATCATAAAATCTGCTGGGAAAATAAACTCCCCAACCTTTACCAACAGGTTTTCCACAATTCCATTGGGTGTTTTGATTGATCTGTCAGCCATGACCAATGACATCCTGGTGGGTTTAAGCTCTTCTATGGCAAGCTTTCTTATCATTGAGAGAGGCATTAGGTTGATACTGGCACCAAGGTCACAGAGAGCTTTGTTGAGAACCATTCTGCCAATAGTGCATGAGACTACAAAGCTTCCTGGATCCTTGAGTTTTAGTGGAATGCCTCTTTGAATCACAGCACTGCATTCCTCGGTGAGTAACACAGTTTCCTTCTCAAGCCAACTCCTCTTTTTGTTGATAAGCTCTTTCAAAAACTTGGCATACAGAGGCATTTGTTCAAGTGCTTCAGCCAAGGGAATATTGATCTCCAGCTTCTTGAAAGTCTCAAGGAACTTATGAAAATGTTGGTCCTTAGTTTCTTTGCTGAACCTCTGGGGATATGGCAGTGGAGGTGTGATGCTCTTTCCCACTTGCTGCTTTCCCTGAATCACTTCTTTTGAACTGTGTGGCTGGTTGTTCTTCTCTTTGAGTTTCTCAGTGTCCTTGTTTGGCATCACAACTTGATCTTCGGCTTCATCTGCCTTTGTTGGCTTTTCATCTTCTATTGGTCTTTTGCTGCTCTCCATTTGCTTCTTTGTAGTGTCATTGTTGCTCATCAATGTTCTCCCACTCCTTAATTGTATCGCCTTGCATTCTTCCTTAGGATTTGGGATTGTGTCACTCGGCAGGGAACTTGATGGTCTTTCATTGGTGAATTGCTTGGAGAGCTGACCAATTTGCCTTTCTAGGCCCTTTATGGATGCTTCCTGGTTCCGTGCTGTCAATTCTTGGTTTTTCATCATCTTCTCCATTAGCATTTCCAGGTTGGTGATCCTCTGAGAGTCATGTGAAGTTGCTTGGTTATGGGGTGTTGATGATTGATGGTGAATGTTTTGGTTAGTGAGTTGGTTATTGGGTGGAAAATGGTTGGAGTTGGGGAAGTTATTTTGGGGTTTTCTGTAAGGGTTTTGGCTAGTCTGCTGTTGGTTGTGGTTTTGGTTGTTTCTTAAGGTGTTTGGGTTTGAGTTCCTCTGCCATGGTTGTTGGTTTTGGTTGTGATTATCCCCCCATCTGAGGTTTGGGTGGTTCTTCCAGGATGGATTGTAGGTATCACCATACACCTCATTTGAACCTTGGTTGTGCATATATTGCACTTGCTCTTGTTGTTGTTCCTCTTGGTTCTCCTCATTCTGCCCCCAAGGATTGGTTGGTTGGTGATGAGCGGATAATTTATACGCTTTTTGGCATTGTTTTTAGTATGTTTTTAGTATGTTTTAGTTAGTTTTTAGTATATTTTTATTAGTTTTTTAATTAAAATTCACTTTTCTGGACTTTACTATGAGTTTGTGTGTTTTTCTGTGATTTCAGGTATTTTCTGGTGTCCACCTCCTCTCTTTCCTCTCCATATTCGGCCATGGTTATGGTTTTGCACTCTCCTTTTGGATTTTCTTCTGTATTACTTGGGAGAGTACTAGGAGGGAGTTCAGTGACGTTCTTACTCAGCTGACCCACTTGTCCTTCCAAATTCCTAATGGAGGACCTTGTTTCATTCATGAAACTTTGGGTGGTTTTGATTAGATCAGAGACCATTGTTGCTAAGTCAGAGGTATTCTGCTTAGAACTCTCTGTCTGTTGCTGAGAAAATGATGGAAAAGGCTTGCCATTGCTAAACTTGTTTCTTCCACCATTGTTGTTGTTGAAACCTTGTTGAGGTCTCTCTTGATTCTTCCATGAGAGATTTGGGTGATTTCTCCATGAAGAATTATAGGTGTTTCCATAGGGTTCTCCTAGGTAATTCACCTCTTCCATTGAAGGGTTCTCAGGATCATAAGCTTCTTCCTCAGATGAAGCTTCCTTAGTACTGCCAGGTGCATTTTGCATTCCAGACAGACTTTGAGAAATCAAATTGACTTGTTGAGTCAATATCTTGTTCTGAGCCAAAATGGCATTCAGAGTGTCAATCTCAAGAACTCCTTTCTTCTGACTAGTCCCATTGTTCACAGGATTCCTTTCAGAAGTGTACATGAATTGGTTATTTGCAACCATTTCAATCAGCTCTTGAGCTTCTGCAGGCGTCTTCTTCAGATGAAGAGATCCTCCAGCAGAGCTATCCAAAGACATCTTGGATAGTTCAGAGAGACCATCATAGAAAATACCTATGATGCTCCATTCAGAAAGCATGTCTGAGGGACATCTTCTGATTAATTGTTTGTATCTTTCCCAAGCTTCATAGAGGGATTCTCCATCCTTCTGTCTGAAGGTTTGGACTTCCACTCTAAGCTTACTCCATCTTTGAGGTGGAAAGAACTTTGCCAAGAAGGCATTGACTAGCTTTTCCCAAGAGTCCAGGCTTTCTTTAGGTTGAGAATCCAACCATATTCTAGCTCTGTCTCTTACAGCAAAAGGGAATAGCATCAGTCTGTAGACCTCAGGGTTAACCCCATTGGTCTTGACTGTGTCACAGATTTGCAAGAATTCAGCTAAGAAATGATGAGGATCTTCCATTAGAAGTCCATGGAACTTGCAATTCTGTTGCATTAGAGAAACTAATTGAGGCTTAAGCTCAAAGTTGTTTGCTCCAATGGCAGGGATATAGATGCTTCTCCCATAGAAATCAGGAGTAGGTGCAGTGAAGTCACCCAGCACCTTCCTTGCATTGTTGGCATTGTTGTTGTTTTCGGCTGCCACGTCTTCTTCTTCTTTGAAGAATTCGGTCAGGTCCTCTAAAGAGAGTTGTGCTTTGGCTTCTCTTAGCTTTCTCTTCAAGGTCCTTTCAGGTTCAGGATCAGTTTCAACAAGAATGCCTTTGTCTCTGCTCCTGCTCATATGAAAGAGAAGAGAAAAAGAAAATGTGGAATCCTCTATGTCACAGTATAGAGATTCCTTGAAGTGTCAGAGGAAAAGAGAAATAGAAAGAAGAAGGAGAAGAATAATTCGAACTTTAATTAGATAAGGTTCGAATTGTGCATTAAGAAGGAGTGGTACTCCATAAATAGAAGGATGTGAGAAGGAGGGAAGAGAATTTTCGAAAATTCAATCAAAAGATTTTGAAAACATTTTGAAAAACACTTAATTGATTTTCGAAAATTGAAAGTGGAAAAGAAATCAAGTGATTTTTTGAAAAAGATTTTGAAATTATAAATTAGAAAGATTTGATTGAAAACTATTTTGAAAAAGATGTGGTTAAGAAGATATGATTAGTTTTAAAGAGATGTGATTGAGAAGATATGATTTGAAAACAATTTTAAGAGATATGTTTTGAAAACAATTTTAAAAGATTTGATTTTGAAAATTAATGACTTGCCTAACAAGAAAAGATATGATTCAAACATAAAACCTTCCTCAACAAAAAAAGGCAAAAAATGTTCAATCAAATCATTAATTGTTAGTAAGTATCTTTGAAAAAGGAAAGAAATTGATTTTGAAAACATTTAATTGAAAAGATATGATTTGAAAAAGATTTGATTTTGAAAAACTTTGAAAACTTGAAAAAATTTGATTTTGAAAACAAAATCTTCCCCTTAGCACCATCCTGGCGTTAAACGCCCAGAATGGTATACATTCTGGCGTTTAACGCCCAAAATGCTACCTCTTTGGGCGTTAAACGCCCAACCAGGTACCCTGGCTGGCGTTTAAACGCCAGTCTGCCTTCTTCACTGGGCATTTTTGAATGCTCAGCTTTTTCTGTATAATTCCTCTGCAGCATGTTCTGAATCTTCAATTCTTTGTATCATTGACTTGAAAAGACACAAATTAAAAGTATTTTTGGATTTTTAATAATCAAAATGCAATAAGAATCAAATAACAATGCATGCAAGACACCAAACTTAGCAGTTTGTATACTACTAACACTATATGAGACACATAAACACTCAAGCCAAAAAAATTCAAAGATCAAAACAAAGAAATATATGCATGGATTCGAAAAATATAGCAAAAACATGCATTTGACACTAAACTTAGGATGAGACTCTAGACTTAAACAAGAATTATTTTTGGATTTTATGATTTTTTTTTGTGTTTTTCGAAAATTAAGTGGAAAAAGATATCAAAATTCTTAATGAGAATTCCAGGAATCAGTGCAATGCTAGTCTAAGACTCCGGTCCAGGAATTAGACATGGCTTCACAGCCAGCCAAGCTTTCAAAGAAAGCTTCGGTCCAAAACACTAGACATGACCAAAGGTCAGCCAAGCCTTAGCAGATCACTGCTCCAAAAGCAAAATTGATGAAAATCAACAAGCTCTTGTGGTGATAGGTTGAAACCTCGGTCCAATCAGATTAGACATGGCTTCTCAGCCAGCCAGATTTCAACAAATCATCATGAAACTCTAGAATTCTTCTTCAAGAATTTCGAAAAAAATAAATACCTAATCTAAGCAACAAGATGAACCGTCAGTTGTCCAAACTAGAACAATCCCAGGCATTGTTACCAAAAGCTTGCTCAAAACTTGAACAATCCCCGGCAACGGCGCCAAAAACTTGGTGCGCGAAATTGTGAACAATACTTTTCACAACTCTCATAATCCCTGGTCATGAACTCCAAAAGACTTGGTGGTTCAATTCCATGGCATTACACAACTTCGCACAACTAACCAGCAAGTGCACTGGGTCGTCCAAGTAATACCTTACGTGAGTAAGGGTCGATCCCACGGAGATTGTTAGCATTGAAGCAAGCTATGGTCATCTTGTAAATCTTAGTCAGGCAGACTCAAATGGATATGGTGATGAACGAAAATAATATAAAAGATAAGGATAGTGATACTTATGTAATTCATTGGTAAGAACTTCAGATAAGCGCATGAAGATGCCTTCCCTTCCGTCTCTCTGCTTTCCTACTGCCTTCATCCAATCCTTCTTACTCCTTTCCATGGCAAGCTCATGTAGGGTCTCACTGTTGTCAGCAGCTACCTCCCATCCTCTCAGTGAAAATACGTCCCTGATGCTCTGTCACAGCATAGGCTAATCATCTGTCGGTTCTCGTTCAGGCCGGAATAATATCCATTGATACTTTTGCGTCTGTCACTAACGCCCTAGCCTGCTAGGAGTTTGAAGCACGTCACAGTCATTCAGTCATTGAATCCTACTCAGAATACCACAGACAAGGTTAGACCTTCCGGATTCTCTTGAATGCCACCATCAGTTCTCGCCTATACCACGAAGACTCTGATCTCACGGAATGGTTGGCTCGTTTGTCAGGCGAGCACTCGGTTGTCAGGCGATCAACCATGCATCGTGCAATCAGGAATCCAAGAGATATTCACCAAGCCTCGAATGCTTGTAGAACAAGAATGGTTGTCAGTCACCTTGTTCATGGGTGAGAATGGTGATGGGCGTCAATCATCACCTTCATCAGGTTGAAGAACAAGTGATATCTTGGACAAAGAACAAGCGGAATTGAATAGAAGAACAATAGTAATTGCATTAATACTCGAGGTACAGCAGAGCTCCACACCTTAATCTATGGTGTGTAGAAACTCCACCGTTGAAAATACATAAGAACAAGGTCTAGGCATGGCCGAATGGCCAGCCTCCCAATGATATAAGATAGCATAAAACGAAGATAGCTACCCAAGTCTCTATCTACAATAGTAAAAGGTCCTACTTATAGATAACTAGTAGCCTAAGGTGTACAAAGATGAGTAAATGACATAAAAATCCACTTCCGGGCCCACTTGGTGTGTGCTTGGGCTGAGCAATGAAGCATTTTCGTGTAGAGACTCTTCTTGGAGTTAAACGCCAGCTTTAGTGCCAGTTTGGGCGTTTAACTCCCAATTAGGTGCCAGTTCCGGCGTTTAACGCTGGAATTTCTTGAGGTGACTTTGAACGCCGGTTTGGGCCATCAAATCTTGGGCAAAGTATGGACTATTATATATTGCTGGAAAGCCCAGGATGTCTACTTTCCAACGCCGTTGAGAGCGCGCCAATTGGGCTTCTGTAGCTCCAGAAAATCCACTTCGAGTGCAGGGAGGTCAGAATCCAACAGCATCTGCAGTCCTTTTGAGTGTCTGGATCAGATTTTTGCTCAGATCCCTCAATTTCAGCCAGAAAATACCTGAAATCACAGAAAAACACACAAACTCATAGTAAAGTCCAGAAAAGTGAATTTTAACTAAAAACTAATAAAAATATACTAAAAACTAACTAGATCATACTAAAAACATACTAAAAACAATGACAAAAAGCGTACAAATTATCCGCTCATCAAGAACCGACAGATGATTAGCCTATCCTGTGACAGAGCATCAGGGACGTTTTTTCACTGAGAGGATGGGAGGTAGCCACTGACAATGGTGAAACCCTACATACAGCTTGCCATGGAAGGAGCCTTGCGTGTTTGATGAAGAAGATAGTAGGAAAGCAGAGATTCAGAAGATGGAGCATCTCCAAACCCCAACCCATTCTCCATTACTGCAATACAAGTAACCATTTCATGTTCTTTTGCTTTTTACAATCAATCCTGATAATTTCTGATATCCTGACTAAGAGTTACAAGATAACCATAGCTTGCTTCAAGCCGACAATCTCCGTGGGATCGACCCTTGCTCACGCAAGGTATTACTTGGACGACCCAGTGCACTTGCTGGTTAGTTGTGCGGGATTGCAAAAGTGTTATTGCAATTTCGTGCACCAAGTTTTTGGCGCCGTTGCCGGGGATTGTTCGAGTTTGGACAACTGACGGCTTATCTTGTTGCTTAGATTAGGACTGTTTTATTTTTGTTGGTTTAGAGTCTTTTAGTTAAGTCTAGTTTCATATTTTAAGTTTGGTGTCAATTGCATGCTTTTGTTTTTCTTTTGATTTTCGAATTTTGCATGTTCTTAGTCCCTTTTTTATTCATAAAAGTTCTAAGTTTGGTGTCCTCTTTGTGTTTTTCCTTTAAAATTGTCGAAAAAAAATTAGTGTTTGATTTTCTAAAATTTTAAGTTTGGTGTCTTTTTGTGTTTTTCTCTTTCCTCTTTTCAAGAATAAAATCTTTTTCATAAAAATTTTTCAATCATATCTTTTCAATTGCTGTTTTCAAAATCTTTTCTTTTACTAATTGATTCAGTTCTCAATTTGCTTTAGTTTCATTTCCCTTTTTTATTTTCGAATTTTTTTTATTTATTTTATTTTATTTCATTTTAATTTTTTTTCGGATATTTCAAAAAAAAAAATAAAATAAAATAAACAAAATTTATCTCTTTGCAATCATTATCATTTCCCTTTTGTCCATTATGGACTCAAGTAGAATTATTCAGTCCAAGAGGACTCTGGGGTCTTATGCTAACCCCATTACAGCTGCATATGGGAGTAGCATCTGTATACCTCCCATAAAAGCAAGCAGCTTTGAGCTAAACCCTCAACTCATTATCATAGTGCAGCAAAATTGCCAGTATTCTGGTCTTCCACAGGAAGAACCTACTGAGTTTCTGGCACAGTTCTTACAAATTGCTGACACAGTACATGATAAAGAGGTAGATCAGGATGTCTACAGACTGTTACTGTTTCCATTTGCTGTAAAAGATCAAGCTAAAAGGTGGTTAAATAACCAACCTACAGCAAGCATAAAGACATGGAAACAGTTGTCAGACAAATTCCTGAATCATTTTTACCCTCCAAAGAGGATGACACAGCTAAGGCTGGACATCCAAGGCTTTAAACAAGAGGATAATGAATCCCTTTATAATGCCTGGGAGAGGTATAGAGGTATGCTAAGGAAATGTCCCTCTGAAATGTTTTCAGAGTGGGTCCAGTTAGACATTTTCTACTATGGGCTTACAGAAAAAGCTCAGATGTCTTTAGACCACTCAGCTGGTGGATCTATACACATGAGGAAGACAATTGAAGAAGCTCAAGAGCTTATAGACACTGTTGCTAGAAACCAATACTTGTATTCTAGCAATGAGTTTGTTCCAAAGGAGGAAGTCATGGCATTAGTCACTGATCCTAATCCTCAAGAACAGATGAATGAGCTTAATCAACAATTGCTCCTGATGACAGAACAGTTAGCAGAATTTAAAGAGATGCTCCATGAAACTAAAGTTGCCAATAAGAGCATAGAACTACAGTTGAATCAAGCAAAACAGCAAATATCTAAACAAATAACAGAGGAGTGTCAAGCAGTTCAATTGAGGAGTGGAAAGACTTTGAATAACACTGTTCAAAAGAGTAAAAAGCCAACAAGGAACAAGTGACAGAGGACAACCAAACCTCTGTTCAAAATCCCTCTGAGGACAGTAAGAGCCCAGAGAGGAATATTGGCGTTCAAACGCCAGAAAGGGAAGGAAAACTGGCGTTAAACGCCCATTCCTTGCCCAGTTCTGGCGTTCAAATGCCAGAAAAGGGGGAAAAGTTGGCGTTAAACGCCCATTTTCCACCCAATTCTGGCGTCCAAACGCCAAGGGAGGATCAGACACCTGAGAGTGCTGACAGTAATCCCTCTAAAAAGGCTTCTTCAACCACTTCTGTAAGGAATAAACCTGCAGCATCTAAGGTTGAAGATATCAAGCCAAGATGCCTTATCCTCAGAAACTCCGCAAAGCGGAACAGGATAAGCAATTTGCCCGCTTTGCAGACTATTTAAGGACTCTTGAAATAAAGATTCCGTTTGCAGAGGCACTTGAGCAAATACCTTCTTATGCTAAGTTCATGAAGGAAATCTTAAGTCATAAGAAGGATTGGAGAGAAACTGAAAAAGTGTTTCTCACTGAAGAATGCAGTGCAGTCATTCTAAAAAGCTTACCAGAAAAGCTTCAAGATCCTGGAAGCTTTCTGATACCATGCACATTGGAAGGCACTTGCACCAAGACAGCTTTATGCGATCTTGGAGCAAGCATTAATCTAATACCTGCATCCACTATCAGAAAGCTTGGGTTGATTGGAGAAGTCAAACCAACCAGGATATGCCTCCAACTTGCTGATGGGTCCATTAAACACCCATCAGGCATAATAGAGGACATGATTGTCAAGGTTGGGCCATTTGCCTTTCCAACTGACTTTGTGGTGCTGGAAATGGAGGAGCACAAAAGTGCAACTCTCATTCTAGGAAGACCTTTCCTAGCAACTGGACGAACTCTCATTGATGTACAAAAGGGGGAAGTAACCTTGAGAGTCAATGAGGAGGAGTTCAAGTTGAATGCTGTGAAAGCTATGCAGCATCCAGACACACCAGATGACTGCATAGGCGTTGACATTATTGATTCTCTGGTAGAAGAGATCAATATGGCTGAAAGCCTAGAATCAGAGCTTGAGAACATCTTCAAAGATGCTCAACCTGATCAAGAAGAACTAGAGGAGGCAAAGGAATTTTCGAAAATTCCTCAGGAAGAGGATAAGCCTCCTAAGCCTGAACTCAAACCACTACCATCATCCCTGAAATATGCATTTTTGGGAGAGGGTGACACTTTTCCAGTGATCATAAGCTCTGCTTTAAACTCACAGGAAGAGGAAGCACTGATTAAAGTGCTAAGGACACACAAGACAGCTCTTGGGTGGTCCATAAGTGATCTTAAGGGCATTAGCCCAGCTAGATGCATGCATAAAATCCTGTTGGAGGATAATGCCAAACCAGTGGTTCAACCACAGAGGAGGCTAAATCCTGCCATGAAGGAGGTGGTGCAGAAAGAGGTCACTAAACTACTGGAGGCTGGGATTATTTATCCTATTTCTGATAGCCCCTGGGTGAGCCCTGTCCAAGTTGTCCCCAAAAAGGGAGGCATGACAGTGGTTCATAATGAAAAAAATGAACTGGTTCCTACAAGAACAGTCACAGGGTGGCGCATGTGTATTGACTACAGAAGGCTCAATACAGCCACCAGAAAGGATCATTTTCCTTTACCATTCATAGACCAAATGCTAGAAAGACTAGCTGGTCATGATTATTACTACTTTTTGGATGGCTATTCAGGCTACAACCAAATTGCAGTAGATCCTCAGGACCAAGAGAAAACAGCATTTACTTGCCCTTCTGGCGTGTTTGCCTACAGAAGGATGCCTTTTGGTCTGTGCAATGCACCTGCAACCTTTCAGAGGTGCATGCTCTCTATCTTCTCAGATATGGTAGAGAAATTTCTGGAAGTCTTCATGGACGACTTTTCAGTATATGGAGACTCATTTAGCTCCTGTCTTAACCACCTATCACTTGTCCTGAAAAGATGCCAAGAGACTAACCTGGTTTTAAACTGGGAGAAATGTCACTTTATGGTGACTGAAGGAATTGTCCTTGGGCACAAAATTTCAAGCAGGGGAATAGAGGTGGGCAAAGGTAGAGGTAATTGAAAATTACCACCACCTACCAATGTTAAGGCAATCAGAAGCTTTCTGGGGCATGCAGGATTCTATAGAAGGTTTATCAAGGATTTTTCAAAAATTGCAAAACCTTTAAGTAACCTGCTAGCTGCTGACACGCCATTTCTGTTTAACACACAGTGTTTGCAGGCATTTGAGACCCTGAAAGCTAAACTGGTCACAGCACCAGTCATCTCTGCACCAGATTGGGCATTACCATTTGAATTAATGTGTGATGCCAGTGATCATGCCATTGGTGCAGTGTTGGGACAGAGGCATAACAAACTTCTGCATGTCATTTATTATGCTAGCCGTGTTCTAAATGATGCACAGAAGAATTACACAACCACAGAAAAAGAATTACTTGCAGTGGTCTATGCCATTGACAAGTTTAGATCCTACTTAGTGGGATCAAAGGTGATTGTGTACACTGACCATGCTGCTCTTAAATACTTACTCACAAAGCAGGATTCAAAACCCGGCTTATAAGATGGGTGTTGCTTCTGCAAGAGTTTGATATAGAAATAAGAGACAGAAAAAGGACAGAAAATCAAGTAGCTGATCATCTGTCCAGAATAGAACCAGTAGCTGGGGCGTCCCTCCCTTCTACTGAGATCTCTGAGACTTTCCCAAATGAGCAACTCTTTGCCATCCAGGAAGCTCCATGGTTTGCAGACATTGCAAATTATAAAGCTGTAAGGTTCATACCCAAGGAGTACAGTAGTGTGCAAAGAAAGAAATTAATTTCAGATGCCAAGTATTACCTTTGGGATGAACCATATCTCTTTAAGAGATGTGCTGACGGAGTGATCCGCAGATGTGTACCCAGAGAAGAAGCACAAAGGATCCTATGGCACTGCCATGGATCGCAGTATGGAGGACATTTTGGAAGTGAGCGAACAGCCACTAAAGTCCTCCAGTGTGGATTCTACTGGCCTACTCTCTATAAAGATTCCCGAGAGTTTGTGCGTAACTGTGACAGTTGCCAAAGAGCTGGTAACCTGCCTCACAGATATGCCATGCCTCAACAAGGGATATTAGAGATAGAATTGTTTGATGTATGGGGAATTGATTTCATGGGACCATTCCCACCATCATACTCAAACACTTATATTCTGGTGGCAGTGGACTATGTATCTAAGTGGGTAGAAGCAATTGCTACACCCACTAATGATACCAAAACCGTACTGAAGTTCCTCCAGAAAAACATTTTCAGCAGGTTTGGCGTCCCCAGAGTGCTAATCAGTGATGGGGGCACTCATTTCTGCAACAAACAGCTATACTCTGCTATGGTTAGATATGGAATTAGCCATAAAGTGGCAACTGCATATCATCCACAGAAAAATGGGCAAGCTGAAGTCTCTAACAGAGAGCTAAAAAGAATCCTAGAACGGACTGTGATAGCCCGGAGAAAGGATTGGGCAAAGAGCTTGGATGATGCTCTGTGGGCATACAGAACAGCATTCAAGACTCCTATAGGAACCTCTCCATACCAACTGGTGTATGGGAAGGCCTGTCATTTGCCTGTGGAACTGGAACATAAAGCCTACTGGGCAACCAGATTCTTAAACATGGATGCACAGTTAGCTGGTGAGAAAAGACTGCTCCAGCTAAATGAGCTAGAGGAGTTCAGACTCAATGCCTTTGAAAATGCAAAAATTTATAAGGAAAAGGCAAAGAAGTGGCATGACAAGAGATTGTCAACCAGAGTCTTTGAGCCAGGACAAAAAGTTCTGCTCTTCAACTCCAGGCTCAAATTGTTCCCAGGAAAACTCAAATCCCGGTGGAGGGGTCCGTATGTGATTACAGGAGTCTCACCATATGGATATGTTGAGCTTCAGGATACTGATTCTGACAGAAAGTTCATTGTAAATGGACAGAGAATCAAGCACTATCTTGAAGGAAATTTTGAGCAGGAATGCTCAAAACTGAGGCTTGAGTGATTCCTAGCAGAAGTCCAGCTAAAGACAGTAAAGAAGCGCTTGCTGGGAGGCAACCCAGTCATTAGGAAGTTGTATGATTAGTTCTTACAGAGGCAAGAATCAAAATGAAGGAATTCACAGAGTTACAGAAGGATTCAGCTCAAGAGCAGAGAAATGAGCTTACTGGCGAAAAAACGCCAGTAAGAGGCATTTTGGGCGTTAAACGCCAGAATGGGCACCATTCTGGGCGTTTAACGCCAGTAATGGTACCATTTTGGGCGTTAAACGCCAGAATGGGCACCATTCTGGGCGTTTAACGCCAGGTGTGCAGCATCCTGGGCGTTTTGTAAAAACGCCCAGTGACAAAGGATTTCTGGCGTTTAACGCCAGCCAGGGCACCTGGCTGGGCGTTAAACGCCCAAAAGGGGTAGCAAATGGGCGTTAAACGCCAGAATGGGTGCCATTCTGGGCGTTTAACGCCAGAAAGGTGGGGGGACCACATTTTTGTTTTCAACCCAAATTTTTTCAAACTTTCCTCTTTTTAACCATACTCTTCTACATAAATGCACTTCAACCTTTCATCATTCACTTTCAAATCTTCACAAATCAAAACCATTCTTCAAATCTATTTCAAATTAATCCCAAATCTTCTTCAAAAACTCACCCTTTTCTCAATTTCTTTCATATCTTCTCAAATCTCCCTTCAAATTTTTATTTTTTCGAAATCTCTTCTCCCCTCCCTTATAAATTCACGTTTGGAACCCCTTTACCCACACCATTCGAATTTCCTCTTTCTCTCTCTCTCTTCTTTTTTTCTTTTGCTTGAGGACAAGCAAACCTCTAAGTTTGGTGTGCTTTTCCGTGATCACTAAGCCAGATTCATCAATATCATGGCTCCTAAGGGAAAACAAACCAATTTAAGAGGCAAGAAAGAGAATAATCCAAAGAATCTTTGGAATCAAGAGAAGTTCTTAACCAAAGAACATGAAGACCATTATCACAAAATAATGGGTCTGAGGTCAGTAATCCCGGAAGTTAAATTTGATCTGAAAGAAGATGAATATCCGGGGATCCAAGAGCAAATTTGAAACAGAGGATGGGAAGTTCTAACCAATCCTGAGACAAAGGTTGGAAGGAACATGGTTCAGGAATTCTACTCAAATCTGTGGCTAACAGATAACAGAGAATGACTGGAACCGCTTACCATACCTACAGAACCATGGTCAGAGGGAAAGTTATGTACTTCCATCTGGACAAAATAAGAGAAATCTTCAAGTTGCCCCAACTACAAGATGATCCTGACTCCTTCAATAGGAGGATGGTGAGAGTAGATAAAGGGTTGGATCAAGTTCTAGAGGACATATGCCTCCCTGGGACTAAGTGGATAACCAATTCAAAGGGTGTCCCAAACCAACTCAAGAGGGGAGACCTCAAGCCAATTGCAAGAGGTTGGCTAGACTTTATTGGGCGTTCCATATTGCCCACTAGCAACCGTTCTGAGGTCACCATTAAGAGAGCAGTGATGATTCATTGCATTATGCTTGGAAAAGAGGTGGAGGTCCATCATGTGATTGCTTGTGAGATCTACACAATTGCAAATAAGAATTCCACTGAAGCCAAATTGGCTTATCCAAGCTTGATTTCCTTGCTCTGTAAAGAGGCTGGGGTGAAGATGGGAGTAGATGAGTTCATACCCATTGAACACCCAATCACCAAGAAGTCAATGGAAGGACAAGTGCAAGACAACTCCATCAAGAGGAGGGCGCAGGAATTCCTCCCTGAATTCCCAAGAATTGACTACTGGTCCAGCCTAGAAGCATCTATCACCAAGTTGCAAGAGACTATGGATCAACTGAAGGAAGAACAGCAGAATCAGAACTGCATGCTCTGCAAATTGCTGAAGGAACAAGAGCAGGGGCGTGAACTCCAAGAGTTGAAACGCCAAAAGCTCTCCTCTCAAGCTGAGGGAGCATCCACTTCTCAAAATCAAGGTTGTTGAGTTCTAACTCTGTGAAAACCTCTATCATTAGGAGCCTATTTTTTCATTTTCTTGTCTTATTTTCTATTTTTATTTTTAGTTTCATCTTATATCTATATTTGAGTCTTGTTCTTAGTTCATAATTAATAAAATTTATGCCTTAAAGTTATGACTGTCCTATGAATCCATCACCTCTCTTAAATGAAAAATGCTTTAATCACAAAAGAACAAGAAGTACAGGATTTCGAAATTTATCTCTGAAACTAGTTGAATTAGTTTGATGTGGTGACAATACTTTTTGTTTTCTGAATGAATGCTTGAACAGTGCATATGTCTTTTGAATTTGTTGTTTTTAAGAATGTTAAATTTGTTGGCTCTTGAAAGAATGATGGAAAAGGAGAACTGTTATTGAGGATCTGAAAAATCATCAAAATGATTCTTGAAGCAAGAAAAAGCAGTGAATCCAAAAAAAAAAAAATTATTTCGAAAAAAAAAAGGGAAGAAATAAAGTGGTGATCCAAAGCAAAAAGAGTGTGCTTAAGAACCCTGGACACCTCTAATTGGGGACTTTAGCAAAGCTGAGTCACAATCTAAAAAGGTTCACCCAATTATGTGTCTGTGGCATGTATGTATCCGGTGGTAATACTGGAAGACAGAGTGCTTTGGGCCACAGCCAAGACTCATACACTAGCTATGTTCAAGAATCAATATACTTAACTAGGAGAATCAATAACAATATCTGAGTTCTGAGTTCTTATAGATGCCAATCATTCTGAACTTCAAAGGATAGAGTGAGATGCCAAAACTGTTCGGAGGCAAAAAGCTACTAGTCCCGCTCATCTGATTGGAGCTATGTTTCTTTGATATTTTGGAATCTATAGTATATTCTCTTCTTTTTATCCTATTTTGATTTTCAGTTGCTTGGGGACAGGCAACAATTTAAGTTTGGTGTTGTGATGAGCGGATAATTTGTACGCTTTTGGCATTGTTTTTAGTATGTTTTAGTATCTTTTAGTTAGTTTTAGTATATTTTTATTAGTTTTAATTAAATTCACTTTTCTGGACTTTACTATGAGTTTGTGTGTTTTTTCTGTGATTTCAGGTATTTTCTGACTGAAATTGAGGGTTCTGAGCAAAAATCTGATCAGAGA
>NC_080384.1:23039332-23100644 GCF_014773155.1 Arachis stenosperma | reverse complement strand
CATTGACAACGGTGAAACCCTACATGAGCTTGCCATGGAAGGAGACTTGCGTGTTTGATGAAGAAGACAGTAGGAAAGTAGAGATTCAGAAGATGGAGCATCTCCAAAACCCCAACCTATTCTCCATTACTGCAAAACAAGTAACCATTTCATGTTCTTTTGCTTTTCACAATCAATCCTGATAATTTCTGATCTCCTGAATAAGATTTACAAGATAACCATCGCTTGCTTCAAGCCGACAATCTCCGTGGGATCGACCCTTGCTCACGCAAGGTATTACTTGGACGACCCAGTGCACTTGCTGGTTAGTTGTGCGGGATTGCAAAAGTGTTATTGCAATTTCGTGCACCAGTAAACCTCATGCCCCTCTCTGTAATGGAGAAATTAGGGATCTTTGAGGTGCAAGCTGCAAGAATCTCATTAGAGATGGCAGACAACTCAAGAAAACAAGCCTATGGACTTGTAGAGGATGTTCTGGTAAAAGTTGAAGACCATTACATCCCTACTGACTTCATAGTCCTAGAGACTGGGAAGTGCATGAATGAATCCATCATCCTTGGCAGACCCTTCCTAGCCACAGCAAAGGCTGTGATTGATGTTGATAGAGGAGAGTTGATCATTCAAGTGAATGAAAAATCCTTGGTGTTTAAGGCCCAAGGACATCCCTCTATCATCATGGAGAGGAAGCATGAAGAGCTTCTCTCAAATCAGAGACAAACAGAGCCCCCACAGTCAAACTCTAAGTTTGGTGTTGGGAGGCCACAACCAAACTCTAAGTTTGGTGTTGAACCCCCACATTCAAACTCTAAGTTTGGTGTTGGGAGGTTCCAACATTGCTCTGATCATTTGTGAGGCTCCATGAGAGCCATCTGTCAAGCTACTGACATTAAAGAAGCGCTTGTTGGGAGGCAATGAATCTATCCATCTTCTTCAAGGGGCATGAGGGGACCTCGGGGATCACCTTCTTCAAGGCCACAACTTCATAGAAGTGGTCTTGATGCACCCTTGAGATGAATCTATCCATCTCCCATGACTCGGAGGTGGAAGCTTTTGCCTTCCCTTTCCTCTTTCTAGAGGTTTCTCCGGCCTTGGATGCCATAAATGGTTATGGAAAAACAAAAAAGCAATGCTTTTACCACACCAAACTTAAAATGTTTGCTCGTCCTCGAGCAAAAGAAGAAAGAAGAGAGTAGAAGAAGAAGAAATGAGGAGAAAGGGAATGGCTTTGTATTCGGCCAAAGGGGAGAGAGATGGTGTTTAAGGTGTGTGAAAATGAAGGAGTGAAGGAGGGTTTATATAGGAGAGGGGGAGAGGGTTGTTCGGCCATTTGAGGGTGGGTTTGGGTGGAAAAGTGGTTTGAATTTGAATGGAGGGGTAGGTGGGGTTTTATGAAGGATGGATGTGAGTGGTGAAGAGAAAGAAGGGATTTGATAGGTGAGGGGTTTTTGGGGAAGAGGTGTTGAGGTGATTGGTGAAGAAGAGAGAGAGTGTGGTAGGGTAGGTGGGGATCCTGTGGGGTCCACAGATCCTGAGGTGTCAAGGAAAAGTCATCCCTGCACCAAATGGTATGCAAAATCACGTTTTGTGCCATTTCTGGCGTTAAACGCCGGGCTGGTGCCCATTCCTGGCGTTTAACGCCAGGTTCTTGCCCTTTTCTGGCGTTTAACGCCAGTCTGGTGCCCCTTTCTGGCGTTAAACGCCCAGAATGGTGCCAGACTGGGCGTTAAACGCCCAACAGCTAACCTTACTGGCGTTTGAACGCCAGTAAGTGCGTCCTCCAGGGTGTGCTATTTTTCTTCTTGTTTTTCATTCTGTTTTTGCTTTTTTCATTGATTTTGTGACTTCTTATGATCATCAACCTACAAAAAAGATAAAATAACAAAAGAAAATAGTTAATTATAAAACATTGGGTTGCCTCCCAACAAGCGCTTCTTTAATGTCATTAGCTTGACAGAGGACTCTCATGGAGCCTCACAGATACTCAGAGCCATGTTGGAACCTCCCAACACCAAACTTAGAGTTTGAATGTGGGGGTTCAACACCAAACTTAGAGTTTGGTTGTGGCCTCCCAACACCAAACTTAGAGTTTGACTGTGGGGGCTCTGTTTGGCTCTGTTTTGAGAGAAGCTCTTCATGCTTCTTCTCCATGGTGATAGAGGGATATCCTTGGGCCTTAAACACCAAGGATTCTTCATTCACTTGAATGATCAGTTCGCCTCTATCAACATCAATCACAGCCTTTGCTGTGGCTAGGAAGGGTCTGCCAAGGATGATGGTTTCATCCGTGCACTTCCCAGTCTCTAGGACTATGAAATCAGCAGGGATGTAATGGTTTTCAATTTTCACCAAAACATCCTCTACAAGTCCATGAGCTTGTTTTCTTGAGTTGTCTGCCATCTCTAGTGAGATTTTTGCAGCTTGCACCTCAAAGATCCCTAGCTTTTCCATTACAGAGAGGGGCATGAGGTTTACACTTGACCCTAAGTCACACAAGGCCTTCTTGAAGGTCATGGTGCCTATGGCACAAGGTATTGAAAACTTCCCAGGATCCTGCCTCTTTTGAGGCAGTTTCTGCCTAGACAAGTCATCCAGTTCTTTGGTGAGCAAAGGGGGTTCATCCTCCCAAGTCTCATTTCCAAATAACTTGTCATTTAGCTTCATGATTGCTCCAAGGTATTTAGCAACTTGCTCTTCAGTGACATACTCATCCTCTTCAGAGGAAGAATACTCATCAGAGCTCATGAATGGCAGAAGTAATTCCAATGGAATCTCTATGGTCTCATTTTGAGCCTTAGATTCCCATGGTTCCTCATTGGGGAACTCAATGGAGGCCAGTGCACGCCCATTGAGGTCTTCCTCAGTGGCGTTCACTGCCTCTCCTTCCTCCCAGAATTCGGCCATGTTAATGGCTTTGCACTCTCCTTTTGGATTTTCTTCTGTGTTGCTTGGGAGAGTACTAGGAGGGAGTCCAGTAACTTTCTTGCTCAGCTGACCCACTTGTCCTTCCAAATTTCTGATGGAGGACCTTGTTTCAGTCATGAAACTTTGAGTGGTTTTGATTAGATCAGAGACCATTGTTGCTAAGTCAGAGGTATTCTGCTTAGAACTCTCTGTCTGTTGCTGAGAAGATGATGGAAAAGGCTTGCCATTGCTAAACCTGTTTCTTCCACCATTATTGTTATTGAAACCTTGTTGAGGTCTTTCTTGATTCTTCCATGAGAAATTTGGGTGATTTCTCCATGAAGAATTGTAGGTGTTTCCATAGGGTTCTCCTAGGTAATTCGCCTCTTCCATTGAAGGGTTCTCAGGATCATATGCTTCTTCTTCAGATGAAGCATCTTTAGTACTGCTTGGTGCATTTTGCATTCCAGACAGACTTTGAGAGATCAAATTGACTTGTTGAGTCAATATCTTGTTCTGAGCCAATATGGCATTCAGAGTATCAATCTCAAGAACTCCTTTCTTCTGATTAGCCCCATTGTTCACAGGATTCCTTTCAGAAGTGTACATGAATTGGTTATTTGCAACCATTTCAATTAGTTCTTGAGCTTCTGTAGGCGTCTTCTTCAGATGAAGAGATCCTCCAGCAGAGCTATCCAAAGACATCTTGGATAGTTCAGAGAGACCATCATAGAAAATACCTATGATGCTCCATTCAGAAAGCATGTCAGAAGGACACTTTCTGATTAATTGTTTGTATCTTTCCCAAGCTTCATAGAGGGATTCTCCATCCTTTTGTCTGAAGGTTTGGACTTCCACTCTAAGCTTGCTCAATTTTTGAGGTGGAAAGAACTTTGCCAAGAAGGCATTGACTAGCTTTTCCCATGAGTCCAGGCTTTCTTTGGGTTGTGAGTCCAACCATGTTCTGGCTCTGTCTCTTACAGCAAAAGGGAATAGCATAAGTCTATAGACCTCAGGGTCTACCCCATTAGTCTTGACAGTGTCACAGATTTGCAAGAACTCAGCTAAAAACTGATGAGGATCTTCCAATGGAAGTCCATGGAACTTGCAATTCTGTTGCATTAGAGAAACTAATTGAGGCTTAAGCTCAAAGTTGTTTGCTCCAATGGCAGGGATAGAGATGCTTCTCCCATAGAAGTCGGGAGTAGGTGCAGTAAAGTCACCCAGCACCTTCCTTGCATTGTTTGCATTGTTGTTGTTTTCGGCTGCCATGTGTTCTTCTTCTTTGAAGAATTCGGTCAGGTCCTCTAAAGAGAGTTGTGCTTTGGCTTCTCTTAGCTTTCTCTTCAAGGTCCTTTCAGGTTCAGGATCAGGCTCAACAAGAATGCTGTTGTCTTTGCTCCTGCTCATAAGAAAGAGAAGGGAACAAGAAAATGTGGAATCCTCTATGTCACAGTATAGAGATTCCTTGAAGTGTCAGATGAAAAGAAGAGTAGAAGACAGAAGTAGAAAATTCGAACTTATCAAAGGAGATGGAGTTCGAATTTTGCATTAAGGAATAGTGTTAGTCCATAAATAGAAGGATGTGAGGAGAAGGGAAGTAATTTTCGAAAATTGAGTGAAAGATTTTGAAAATATTTTTGAAAAACATTACTTAATTTTCAAAAATGAGAGTGGGAAAGAAATAAGATGATTTTTGAAAAAGATTTTGAAATTAGAAATAAAAAAGATTTGATTGAAAACTATTTTGAAAAAATGAGGTTAAGAAGATATGATTGATTTTAAAAATATGTGATTGAAAAGATATGATTTGAAAACAATTTTAAAAAGATTTGATTTTAAAAATTAGTAACTTGGCTATCAAGAAAAGATATGATTTAAACATTAAACCTTTCTCAACAGAAAAGGCAACATACTTGAAATGTTGAATCAAATCATTAATTGATAGTAAGTGTCTTTGAAAAAGGAAAGGAATTGATTTTGAAAACATTTGATTGAAAAGATATGATTTGAAAAAGATTTGATTTTGAAAAACTTTGAAAAACTTGAAAAAATTTGATTTGAAAACAAAATTCTCCCCATTGTGCCATCCTGGCGTTAAACGCCCAGAATGGTGCACATTCTGGCGTTTAACGCCCAAAACTATACCCTTTTGGGCGTTAAACGCCCAACCAGGTACCCTGGCTGGCGTTTAAACGCCAGTCTGTCCTTCTTCACTGGGCGTTTTGAACGCCCAGCTTTTTCTGTGCAATTCCTCTGCTGTATGTTCTGAATCTTCAATTCTCTGTATTATTGACTTGAAAAGACACAAATTAAAAATATTTTTGGATTTTTAATAATCAAAATGCAACTAAAATCAAATAACAATGCATGCAAGATACCAAACTTAGCAGTTTGTATACTACTGAGACCAACAATATGAGAATGCATATGAGACACACAAAACATTCAAGTCAATAGAATTCAAAGATCAGAGCACGGAAATCATCAATAATTACTTGAAGATCCTTAAGACACATGAATGAATGCATGCAATTGACACCAAACTTAAGATGAGACACTAGACTCAAACAAGAAATTTTTGGATTTTATGATTTTTTGATTTTTTTGTGTTTTTCGAAAATTAAGTGGAAAAATATATCAAAATTCTTAATGAGAATTCCAGGAATCAGTGCAATGCTAGTCTAAGACTCCGGTCCAGGAATTAGACATGGCTTCACAGCCAGCCAAGCTTTCAAAGAAAGCTTCGGTTCAAAACACTAGACATGGCCAAAGGCCAGCCAAGCCTTAGCAGATCACTGCTCCAAGAGCAAGATTGATAAAAATCAACAAGTTCTTGTGATGATAAGTTGAAACCTCGGTCCAATGAGATTAGACATGGCTTCTCAGCCAGCCAGACTTCAACAAATCATCATGAAACTCTAGAATTCATCTTCAAGAATTTCGAAAAAAAATACCTAATCTAAGCAACAAGATGAACCGTCAGTTGTCCAAACTGAACAATCCCCGGCAACGGCGCCAAAAACTTGGTGCTGTTGCCGGATCTTGGCACTGATGTTACCAAAAGCTTGCTCAAAACTTGAACAATCCCCGGCAACGGCGCCAAAAACTTGGTGCGCGAAATTGTGAACAATACTTTTCACAACTCTCATAATCCCCGGTCATGAACTCCAAAAACTTGGTAGCTCAATTCCATGGCATTACACAACTTCGCACAACTAACCAGCAAGTGCACTGGGTCGTCCAAGTAATACCTTACGTGAGTAAGGGTCGATCCCACGGAGATTGTTAGTATGAAGCAAGCTATGGTCATCTTGCAAATCTTAGTCAGGCAGACTCAAATGGATATGGTGATGAACAAAAATAACATAAAAGATAGAGATAGAGGTACTTATGTAATTCATTGGTAGGAACTTCAGATAAGCGCATGAAGATGCCTTCCCTTCCGTCTCTCTGCTTTCCTACTGTCTTCATCCAATCCTTCTTATTCCTTTCCATGGCAAGCTTGTGTAGGGTTTCACCGTTGTCAATGGCTACCTCCCATCCTCTCAGTGAAAACGATTGCATATGCTCTGTCACAGCACGCAGAATTCAGCTGTCGGTTCTCGGTCAGGCCGGAATAGAATCCATTGATTCTTTTGCGTCTGTCACTAACGCCCCGCCTGCTAGGAGTTTGAAGCACGTCACAGTCATTCAATCATTGAATCCTACTCAGAATACCACAGACAAGGTTTAGACCTTCCGGATTCTCTTGAATGCCGCCATCAGTTCTCGCCTATACCACGAAGATTCCGGTTAAAGAATCCAAGAGATAAACATTAGAGCCTCGTTTGCTTGTAGAACAAGAGTGGTTGTCAGTCACTTTGTTCATGAGTGAGAATGATGATGAGCGTCACATAATCATCACATTCATCATGTTCTTGGGTGCAAATGAATATCTTGGACAAAGAACAAGCGGAATTGAATAGAAGAACAATAGTAATTGTATTAATACTCGAGGTACAGCAGAGCTCCACACCTTAATCTATGGTGTGTAGAAACTCCACCGTTGAAAATACATAAGCATAAGGTCTAGGCATGGCCGAATGGCCAGCCTCCCAAATTGAGTTCAATCATAAAACATGATCAAAAGCTCTGGATGATCTAAGAACTAGGTGTCCAAAGATGAAAATACAATAGTAAAAGGTCCTACTTATAGAAAACTAGTAGCCTAGGGTGTACAGAGATGAGTAAATGACATAAAAATCCACTTCCGGGCCCACTTGGTGTGTGCTTGGGCTGAGCAATGAAGCAATTTCGTGTAGAGACTCTTCTTGGAGTTAAACGCCAGCTTTTATTCCAGTTTGGGCGTTTAATTCCCATTTGGGTGCCAGTTCCAGCGTTTAACGCTGGGATTCCTGAGGGTGACTTTGAACGCCGGTTTGGGCCATCAAATCTTGGCAAAGTATGGACTATCATATATTGCTGGAAAGCCCAGGATGTCTACTTTTCAACGCCGTTGAGAGAGTGCCAATTGGGCTTCTGTAGCTCCAGAAAATCCACTTCGAGTGCAGGGAGGTCAGAATCCAACAGCATCTGCAGTCCTTTTTAGTCTCTGAATCAGATTTTTGCTCAGGTCCCTCAATTTCAGCCAGAAAATACCTGAAATCACAGAAAAACACACAAACTCATAGTAAAGTCCAGAAAAGTGATTTTTAACTAAAAACTAATAAAAATATACTAAAAACTAACTAGATCATACCAAAAACATACTAAAAACAATGCCAAAAAGTGTATAAATTATCCGCTCATCAGCAAGCTGCAAGAATCTCACTAGAGATGGCAGACAATTCAAGAAAACAAGCTTATGGACTTGTAGAGGATGTTTTGGTGAAGATTGAAGACCATTACATCCCTGCTGATTTCATAGTCCTAGAGACTGGGAAGTGCATGGATGAATCCATCATCCTTGGCAGACCCTTCCTAGCCACAACTAAGGCTGTGATTGATGTTGATGGAGGTGAACTGATCATTCAAGTGAATGAAGAATATTTTGTGTTTAAGGCTCAAGGATATCCCTCTGTCACCATGGAGAGGAAGCATGAAGAGCTTCTCTCAAATCAGAGCCAAATAGAGCCCCCACAGTCAAACTCTAAGTTTGGTGTTGGGAGGCCACAACCAAACTCTAAGTTTGGTGTTGAACCCCCACATTCAAACTCTAAGTTTGGTGTTGGGAGGTTCCAACATTGCTCTGAGCATTTGTGAGGCTCCATGAGAGCCCTCTGTCAAGCTACTGACATTAAAGAAGCGCTTGTTGGGAGGCAACCCAATGTCATATTTTATCTATTTTTCTTTGTTATTTTATATTTTCTGTAGGTTGATGATCATGAGAAGTCACAAAATCAATTGAAAAAGCAAAAACAGAATGAAAAACAGGAAGAAAAACAGCACACCCTGGAGGAAGAACCTACTGGCGTTTAAACGCCAGTAAGGTTAGCAGATGGGCGTTTAACGCCCAGTCTGGCACCATTCTGGGCGTTTAACGCCAGAAAGGGGCACCAGACTGGCGTTAAACGCCAAGAAAGGGCAAGAACCTGGCGTTAAACGCCAGAAATGGGCACCAGCCCGGCGTTTAACGCCAAAATTGGCTCAAAACGCATTTTTTGCATGCCATTTGGTGCAGAGATGACTTTTTCTTGACACCTCAAGATCTGTGGACCCCACAGGATCCCCACCAACCCCACCACCCTCTTTCTTCTTCACCCATTCATACAACCTAAACACCACTTCTCCACCTCTTTGGCCGAACACAAAGCCATTCCCTTCTTCCTCATTTCTTCTTCTTCTACTCTCTTCTTTCTTCTTTTGCTCGAGGACGAGCAAACCTTTTAAGTTTGGTGTGGTAAAAGCATTGCTTTTTGTTTTTCCATAACCATTTATGGCATCCAAGGCCGGAGAAACCTCTAGAAAGAGGAAAGGGAAGGCAAAAGCTTCCACCTCCGAGTCATGGGAGATGGAGAGATTCATCTCAAGGGTGCATCAAGACCACTTCTATGAAGTTGTGGCCATGAAGAAGGTGATCCTTGAGGTCCCTTTCAAACTAGAAGGGTCAACTTTGATCAAAGGTTGGACCAAGTCCTCACAGACATTTGTGAAGAGGGCGCCCAATGGAAGAAAGATTCAAGAGGGAAGCCGGTTCAACTGAGAAGGCATGACCTCAAGCCCATCACTAAGAAAAGGATGGAGCAAACAAGAGATCCCACTCATCATGAAATCCCTGAGATACCTCAAGGGATGCACTTTCCTCCACAAAACTATTGGGAGCAACTGAACACCTCCCTAGGAGAATTGAGTTCCAACATGGGACAACTAAGGGTGGAGCACCAAGAACATTCCATCCTCCTCCATGAAATTAGAGAAGATCAAAGAATCATGAGAGAGGAGCAACAAAGACAAGGAAGAGACATTGAGGAGCTCAAGCACTCCATAAGACCTTCAAGAGGAAGAACAAGCCGCCATCACTGAGGTGGACCCGTTCTTTAATTTCCTTGTTCTTTATTTTCTTGTTTTTCGAATTTTTATGCTTATGTTTGTCCATGTTTGTGTCTTGTGATCATTAGTGTCTATGCCTTAAAGTTATGAATGTCCTATGAATCCATCACCTTTCTTAAATGAAAACTGTTTTTATTACAAAAGAACAAGAAGTACAGGATTTCGAATTCATCTTTAAAACTAGCTTAATTAGTTTGATGTGGTGACAATACTTTTTGTTTTCTGAATGTATGCTTGAACAGTGCATATGTCTTTTGAATTTGTTGTTCATGAATGTTAAAATTGTTGGCTCTTGAAAGAATGATGAAAAAGGAGACATGTTACTGAGGATCTGAAAAATCATAAAAATGATTCTTGAAGCAAGAAAAAGCAGTGAATACAAAAAAAAAGAGAAAGGAAAAAAAAAGAGAAAGAGAAAAAGAAAGAAAAAGAAAGAAATAAAGTTGTGATCCAAGGCAAAAAGAGTGTGCTTAAGAACCCTGGACACCTCTAATTGGGGACTTTAGCAAAGCTGAGTCACAATCTGGAAAGGTTCACCCAATTATGTGTCTGTGGCATGTATGTATCCGGTGGTAATACTGGAAGACAGAGTGCTTTGGGCCACGGCCAAGACTCAATAAGTAGCTGTGTTCAAGAATCATCATACTTAACTAGGAGAATCAATAACACTATGTGGATTCTGAGTTCTTAAAGAAGCCAATCATTCTGAATTTCAAAGGATAAAGTGAGATGCCAAAACTGTTCGGAGGCAAAAAGCTACTAGTCCCGCTCATCTAATTTGGAGCTAAGTTTCATTGATAATTTGGAGTCTATAGTATATTCTCTTCTTTTTATCTTATTTTATTTTCAGTTGCTTGGGGACAAGCAACAATTTAAGTTTGGTGTTGTGATGAGCGGATAATTTATACGCTTTTTGGCATTGTTTTTAGTATGTTTTTAGTATGTTTTAGTTAGTTTTTAGTATATTTTTATTAATTTTTTAATTAAAATTCACTTTTCTGGACTTTACTATGAGTTTGTGTGTTTTTCTGTGATTTCAGGTATTTTCTGGCTGAAATTGAGGGACCTGAGCAAAAATCTGATTCAGAGACTGAAAAGGACTGCAGATGCTGTTGGATTCTGACCTCCCTGCACTCGAAGTGGATTTTCTAGAGCTACAGAAGCCCAATTGGCGCGCTCTCAACGGCGTTGGAAAGTAGACATCCTAGGCTTTCCAGCAATATATGATAGTTCATACTTTGCCCAAGATTTGATGGCCCAAACTGGCGTTCAAAGTCACCTTCAGAATTCCCAGCGTTAAACGCCGGAACTGGCACCAAAATGGGAGTTAAACGCCCAAACTGGCATAAAAGCTGGCGTTTAACTCCAAGAAGAGTCTCTACACGAAAAATGCTTCATTGCTCAGCCCAAGCACACACCAAGTGGGCCCAGAAGTGGATTTTTATGTCATTTACTCATCTTTGTAATTCCTAAGCTACTAGTTCCCTATAAGTAGGACCTTTTACTATTGTATTTTCATCTGGGTTCTTCTGGTTCCCTCTCTGGGGCCGAAACCAATGATCACTCTTGTTCTTATGTATTTTCAACGGTGGAGTTTCTACACACCATAGATTAAGGTGTGGAGCTCTGCTGTACCTCGAGTATTAATGCAATTACTATTGTTCTTCTATTCAATTCCGCTTGTTCTTGTTCTAAGATATCACTTGTTCTTCAACTTGATGAATGTGATGATCCGTGACACTCATCATCATTCTCACCTATGAACGTGTGCCTGACAACCACCTCCGTTCTACCTTAGATTGGGTGGATATCTCTTGGATTCTTTAACCGGAATCTTCGTGGTATAAGCTAGAACTGATGGCGGCATTCAAGAGAATCCGGAAGGTCTAAACCTTGTCTGTGGTATTCTGAGTAGGATTCAATGATTGAATGACTGTGACGAGCTTCAAACTCCTGAGGGCGGGGCATTAGTGACAGACGCAAAAGAATCACTGGATTCTATTCCGGCCTGATCGAGAACCGACAGATGGATAGCCGTGCCGTGACAGGGTGCGTTGAACATTTCCACTGAGAGGATGGGAGGTAGCCATTGACAACGGTGAAACCCTTGCATACAGCTTGCCATGGAAAGGAGTAAGAAGGATTGGATGAAGACAGTAGGAAAGCAGAGAGACGGAAGGGACAAAGCATCTCCATTCGCTTATCTGAAGCTCTCACCAATGATATACATAAGTATCTCTATCTTTATCTTTATGTTTTATTCATCATCTATACCCATTTGAGTCTGCCTGACTAAGATTTACAAGGTGACCATAGCTTGCTTCATACCAACAATCTCCGTGGAATCGACCCTTACTCGCGTAAGGTTTATTACTTGGACGACCCAGTGCACTTGCTGGTTAGTTGTGCGAAGTTGTAGTGATCACAATTTCGTGCACCAGTTGGCTTGTGGCACTCACTGATGCTACTTGTAGGCCATCAATTCTTTTGGCCATTTGCTCAAATTGTTGTTGAATCTGTTGCTGCATCATTTTGTTTTGAGCTAAGATTGAATCCACTCCTTTCAGCTCCATTACTCCTCTTCTTTGTGATGGTTGGCGTTGCCTTTGATGAGCAAAGAAATACTGATTGTTAGCCACCATGTCAATGAGATTTTGAGCTTCTTCTGCAGTTTTCATCAGTTGCAATGATCCTCCAGCTGAGTGATCGAGTGCCTCTTGAGCCTTTAGAGTGAGCCCTTCATAGAAGTTCTGCAGCTTATCCCACTTAGTGAACATCTCTGGTGGACATTTCCTCAGCAGAGCCTTATATCTCTCCCATGCTTCATACAGATTTTCAGCCTCCATTTGCGTGAATGTCTGCACTTCAGTCTTTAACCTGATGATCCTTTGAGGGGGTAAAATTTGGCAAGAAACTTACTCACCAAATCATCCCAAGTGTTGATGCTTCCCTTCAGAAATGTTTCTAGCCATTGAGCGGCCTTATCCCTTAAAGAGAATGGGAATAGCAGAAGTTTGTAAGTTTCAGGATTCACACCATTAGATTTGACAGTGTCGCAAATCCTCAAGAAGGTGGATAGGTGCTGGTTAGGATCCTCTAGTGGGCTTCTCCATAGGAACAATTGTTCTGGACAAGTGTAATGAGTTGTGGCTTCAACTCAAAGTTGTTTGCATTGACATTTGGAGTGAGAATGCTGCTTCCACAATGTCTAGCATTTGCAAAAGTGTAGGAGGCCAGTACTCTCCTCTGTTGAGGGTTATTGTTAACCCCTCCTCCTGGATTAGATGGATCTCCTTCCATCTCGTGGTATTCTTCCTCAGATTCTTCCTCTCCAACAACGCCTTTCCCTCTCTCAGCTCTTCTTATTCTCCTTAGAGTTCTCTGGTCAGCTTCAGATAAAACAGGAATAATTCTCCCTGTACCTGACATACAAACAACACAAAAGAAACACAACCAGTGACACTTCAATCTATTGCTAGAATGAAGTTTTAGTTAGCTTAAGCAAAAATTCAAACAGTTAGTGTGTTAGTCAAAAATTAAAGGGAAAGTGCTTGATCTAAACTACCACCTCACTTAATCATTGTCAATCTAATTCAATCCCCGGCAACGGCGCCAAAAACTTGATGTGCGAAAAACGATCCGACACAAAACTCACCGGCAAGTGTACCGGGTCGCATCAAGTAATAAAACTCACGGGAGTGAGGTCGATCCCACAGGGATTGAAGGATTGAGCAATTTTAGTTTAGTGGTTGATTTTAGTCAAGCGAACAAGATTTGATTTGAGTGATTTGTATCTAACAGAAGCTAAATTGCATGAAATTAAAGGGAGAGGGGTAATTGACTGAAAATTAAAGGTGCAAAGAAAGTAAAAGTGCTGAATCTTAAAGTGCAAGAAATTAAAGGGCAGAAACTTAGAAAGCAAGAAATGTAAATTGCAAAATCTTAGAGTGCAAGAAATGTAAATGACTTGAATTGTAAATGGGTCAGGGATGTGGGATTGCAGAAATTAAACAAAGAAAAGTAAAATCTAACCAACAGAAGAGTAGATGATGAAGTTAGTTGAACCGGATCTCAAATTAAAAGGAAAATAAACTTGGTGTAGTAATTAAACAAGGAAATTAAAATGAAAACCAATAGATCTCAGGACCCAAGAGACTAGATAACCAAGTCTAGATCTCAATGCCTTCCTAGATCCAAATTTAGAGAGCAATTGCAAGAAATTTAAAGATCAGACAGTAGAAGAGTAAATCAGAAATTCAATTTCCAAAAGTTGCAGTAAGTGAAAACAGAGAGAGATCTCAAGATGAGATTGAGACAGAATTTCCTCAATTCTTCAACCCAAGATTCAAGGCAAGTGTAGATGAAATTGAAAACACGAAAACTAAGAGGAAGAGAATTCAATTCTCCTTCCCCGAGAACAACAACTCAGAAAAATGTAAAGTGAGCTCTCTACTGTGAGTACTATTATCTAAATTCTAAAAGAAAGCTCCCTGAAGAACTTAAATTCTAGGCTATTTATACACTTTCTTCAAATGGTCTTCAAGCCTTGAATTGGGCCTTTGCTCTTGATGGAATTGGGTTGAAAAAGGCCTCTGTTGATTGCTCTTGGAGTTGGAGAGAAACCCATTTTAAACCGGGACATAAATCACAAAAGCTTGAGTAAAAGTTTGAGGCAAACTTTTACTCAAGCTTTTTATATCAGCCACCCCCTTTTGCTGATGTCCACGTTTGGGCTAAAGTTTGAGGTCAAACTTTTAGCTAAACGTTGGATCCCCTTGTGTGCATGTGTGGCGCCAACGTTTTCCAAAAAGCTTGAGGCAAACGTTGGCGCAAGCTTTTCTTCTCCAGGGCATGCATGAGTGGCGCCAACGTTTGCCAAAAAGCTTGAGGCAAACGTTGGCGCAAGCTTTTGTCCTCCAGGGTGTTTATGTCAACTTTTCCAAAAGCTTGAGCTAAAGTTTGAGGCAAGCTTTTGCTCAGGCTTTTCGTTCTCTCTTGCTCCTTGTCCTTTCTTCTTTCTTCAACCTTCTTCAAAGCTCTTTTCACCTATCATCAATCAACCAAACACATCAAAGCTATGCTCAAGATCATGAGTTTGTTATTCTTTCATAATATATGACAATTATAGCACAAAATCTCATGAAATTGCATTAATTCATCCATGGTTGATTGAATCAAAGGAAACATGAAATTCTATCCAATTAGCTTGCTTATAGCTCAAGAAAGTGCATAAAATTAATTGAAAAGAAAAGAAATAGACTAGTTAAACTAGGCTAAGATGACTCGTCATCAGTGTAGCATTATCCGGTGAAAAAAATAAAAAATATTTTTAAAAAATTAACAAATTTTAAAAAACTAAATTTTTTATTTTTGAATTTTTAAATTATATTATTAAATGTTTTTTATTTAAATAAATAAATAAAATAATGTCCATGCAATATCTAGTAAATAACAGATCTGTAAATTTATTATTTTTTTAATTTTTAAACTAAAAAAATAATTTTTTCTAATTGTAAAAAAATATAAAATTTGAATAATATCCAAAAAATAAAAATTTTAAATTTTAAATTTTTTAAATTAATTTATTCTTAATTTGTGATCAAGTGCAGCAAAAAACGTCAACTGTCTGGGTGTAGCATTATCCGGTAAAAAAAATAAAAAATATTTTTAAAAAATTAAAATTTTAAAAAACTAAATTTTTTATTTTTAAATTTTTAAATTATATTATTAAATTTTTTTTATTTATATTAAATAAAATAAAATCCAACAATATCTAGTAAACAACTAATTTGTAAATTTATTATTTTTTAATTTTTAAACTAAAATAATATTTTTTTCTAATTGTAAAAAATTAAAAAATTCCAAAAATAAATAAAAAATAAAAAAATAAAAATTTTAAATTTTTTAAATTAATTTATTCTTAATTTGTGAACAAGTATAACAAAAAAGTCAACTGTCTGGGTTTGGCATTATCCGGTGAATAAAAAAATAAAAAATATTTTTAAAAAATTAAAAAATTTTAAAAAACTAAATTTTTTATTTTTGAATTTTTAAATTACATTATTAAATGTTTTTTATTTAAATAAATAAAATAAAATAATGTCCATGCAATAACTAGTAAACAACAGATCTGTAAATTTATTTTTTTTAAATTTTAAACTAAAATAATATTTTTTTCTAATTGTAAAAATTAAAAAATTCCAAAAATATCCAAAAAAAATTTAAATATTTAAATTAATTTATTCTTAATTTGTGAGCAAGTGCAGCAAAAAAAAGTCAACTGTCTAGGTGTAGCATTATCCGGTGAAAAAATAAAAAATATTTTTAAAAAATTAACAAATTTTAAAAAACTAAATTTTTTATTTTTGAATTTTTAAATTATATTATTAAATATTTTTTATTTAAATAAATAAATAAAATAATGTCCATGCAATATCTAGTAAACAACAGATCTGTAAATTTATTATTTTTTTAATTTTTAAACTAAAAAAATAATTTTTTCTAATTGTAAAAAAATATAAAATTTGAATAATATTCAAAAAATAAAAATTTTTAATTTTTAATTTTTTAAATTAATTTATTCTTAATTTGTGATCAGGTGCAGCAAAAAACGTCAACTGTCTGGGTGTAGCATTATCCGGTAAAAAAATAAAAAATATTTTTAAAAAAATTAAATTTTAAAAAACTAAATTTTTTATTTTTGAATTTTTAAATTATATTATTAAATTTTTTTATTTATATTAAATAAAATAAAATCCAGCAATATCTAGTAAACAACTAATTTGTAAATTTATTATTTTTTTATTTTTAAACTAAAATAATATTTTTTTCTAATTGTAAAAAATTAAAAAAATTCCAAAAATAAATAAAAAATAAAAAATAAAAATTTTAAATTTTTTAAATTAATTTATTCTTAATTTGTGAACAAGTATAACAAAAAAAAGTCAACTGTCTGGGTGTGGCATTATCCGGTGAATAAAAAAATAAAAAATATTTTTAAAAAATAAAAAAAATTTTAAAAAACTAAATTTTTTATTTTTGAATTTTTAAATTACATTATTAAATGTTTTTTATTTAAATAAATAAAATAAAATAATGTCCATGCAATAACTAGTAAACAACAGATCTGTAAATTTATTTTTTTAAATTTTAAACTAAAATAATATTTTTTTCTAATTGTAAAAAATTAAAAAATTCCAAAAATATCCAAAAAATAAAAAAATAAAAATTTTAAATATTTAAATTAATTTATTCTTAATTTGTGATCAAGTGCAGCAAAAAAACGTCAACTGTTTGGGTGTAGCATTATCCGGTAAAAAAAATAAAAAATATTTTTAAAAAAAATTAAAATTTTAAAAAACTAAATTTTTTATTTTTGAATTTTTAAATTATATTATTAAATTTTTTATTTATATTAAATAAAATAAAATCCAACAATATCTAGTAAACAACTGATTTGTAAATTTATTATTTTTTATTTTTAAACTAAAATAATATTTTTTATAATTGTAAAAAATTAAAAAATTCCAAAAATATAAAAAAATAAAAATTTTAAATTTTTTAAATTAATTTATTCTTAATTTGTGAACAAGTATAACAAAAAAGGCAACTGTCTGGGTGTGGCATTATCCAGTGAATAAAAAAATAAAAATATTTTTAAAAAATTAAAAAATTTTAAAAAACTAAATTTTTTATTTTTGAATTTTTAAATTACATTATTAAATGTTTTTTATTTAAATAAATAAAATAAAATAATGTCCATGCAATATCTAGTAAACAACAGATCTGTAAATTTATTTTTTTTTAATTTTAAACTAAAATAATATTTTTTTCTAATTGTAAAAAATTAAAAAATTCCAAAAATATCCAAAAAATAAAAAAATAAAAATTTTAAATATTTAAATTAATTTATTCTTAATTTGTGAGCAAGTGCAGCAAAAAAGTCAACTGTCTAGGTGTAGCATTATCCGGTGAAAAAAATAAAAAATATTTTTAAAAAATTAACAAATTTTAAAAAACTAAATTTTTTATTTTTGAATTTTTAAATTATATTATTAAATATTTTTTATTTAAATAAATAAATAAAATAATGTCCATGCAATATCTAGTAAACAACAGATTTGTAAATTTATTATTTTTTTTAATTTTTAAACTAAAAAAATAATTTTTTCTAATTGTAAAAAAATATAAAATTTGAATAATATCCAAAAAATAAAAATTTTAAATTTTAAATTTTTTAAATTAATTTATTCTTAATTTGTGATCAAGTGCAGCAAAAAACGTCAACTGTCTGGGTGTAGCATTATCCGGTAAAAAAAATAAAAAATATTTTTAAAAAAATAAAATTTTAAAAAACTAAATTTTTTATTTTTGAATTTTTAAATTATATTATTAAATTTTTTATTTATATTAAATAAAATAAAATCCAGCAATATCTAGTAAACAACTGATTTGTAAATTTATTATTTTTTATTTTTTTATTTTTAAACTAAAATAATATTTTTTATAATTGTAAAAAATTAAAAAATTCCAAAAATATCCAAAAAATAAAAAAATAAAAATTTTAAATTTTTTAAATTAATTTATTCTTAATTTGTGAACAAGTACAACAAAAAAGTCAACTGTCTAGGTGTGGCATTATCCAGTGAATAAAAAAATAAAAAATATTTTTAAAAAATTAAAAAATTTTAAAAAACTAAATTTTTTATTTTTGAATTTTTAAATTACATTATTAAATGTTTTTTATTTAAATAAATAAAATAAAATAATGTCCATGCAATATCTAGTAAACAACAGATCTGTAAATTTATTTTTTTTTATTTTAAACTAAAATAATATTTTTTTCTAATTGAAAAAAAATTTTAAAATTCCAAAAATATCCAAAAATAAAAAAATAAAAATTTAAATATTTAAATTAATTTATTCTTAATTTGTGAGCAAGTGTAGCAAAAAAAGTCAACTGTCTAGGTGTAGCATTATCCGGTGAAAAAAATAAAAAATATTTTTAAAAATTAACAAATTTTAAAAAACTAAATTTTTTATTTTTGAATTTTTAAATTATATTAACCCTATGGAAACACCTATAATTCTTCATGGAGAAATCATCCAAATTTCTCATGGAAGGATCAACAGAGACCTCAACAAGGTTTCAACAACAATAATGGTGGAAGAAACAGGTTTAGCAATGGCAAGCTTTTTCCATCATCTTCTCAGCAACAGACAGAGAATTCTAAGCAGAGCCACTCTAACTTAGCAACCATGGTCTCTGATCTAATCAAAACCACTCAAAGTTTCATGACTGAAACAAGGTCCTCCATTAGGAATTTGGTGGCACAAGTGGGACAGCTGAGTAAGAAAGTTACTGAACTCCCTCCTAGTACTCTTCCAAGCAATACAGAAGAGAATCCAAAAGGAGAGTGCAAGGCCAATAACATGACCTACATGGCCGAACTTGGAGAGGATGAAGAGGCAGTGAACGCCACTGAGGAAGACCTCAATGGACGTCCACTGGCCTCCAATGAGTTCCCTAATGAGGAACCGTGGGAATCTGAGGTTCACACTGAGACCATAGAGATTCCATTGGATTTACTTCTGCCATTCATGAGCTCTGATGAGTATTCTTCCTCTGAAGAGGATGAGTATGTCACTGAAGAGTAAGTTGCTAAATACCTTGGAGCAATCATGAAGCTAAATGACAAGTTATTTGGTAATGAGACTTGGGAGGATACACCCCTTTTGCTCACCAAAGAACTGGATGACTTGTCAAGGCAGAGATTACCTCAAAAGAGACAAGATCCTGGGAAGTTCTCAATACCTTGTGCCATAGGCACCATGACCTTCAAGAAGGCTCTGTGTGACCTAGGGTCAAGTGTGAACCTCATGCCTCTCTCTGTAATGGAGAAGCTAGGGATCTTTGAGGTACAAGCTGCAAGAATCTCACTAGAGATGGCAGACAATTCAAGAAAACAAGCTTATGGACTTGTAGAGGATGTTTTGGTGAAGATTGAAGACCATTACATCCCTGCTGATTTCATAGTCTTAGAGACTGGGAAGTGCATGGATAAATTCATCATCCTTGGCAGACCCTTCCTAGCCACAGCAAAGGCTGTGATTGATGTTGACAGAGGAGAATTGATCATTCAAGTGAATGAAGAATCCTTTATGTTTAAGGCTCAAGGATACCCCTCTGTCACCATGGAGAGGAAGCATGAAGAGCTTCTCTCAAAACAGAGTCAAATAGAGCCCCCACAGTCAAACTCTAAGTTTGGTGTTGGGAGGTTCCAACTTTGCTATGAGTATCTGTGAGGCTCCATGAGAGCCCACTGTCAAGCTACTGACATTAAAGAAGCGCTTGTTGGGAGGCAACCCAATGTTATATTTTATCTATTTCCCTTTGTTATTTTATGTTTTCTGTAGGTTGATGATCATGAGAAGTCACAAAATCAGTTGAAAAAGCAAAAACAGAATGAAAAACAGAAAGAAAAACAACACACCCTGGAGGAGAACTTGCTGGCGTTTAAACGCCAGTGAAGCTAGCAAATGGGCGTTTAACGCCCAGTCTGGCACCATTCTGGGCGTTTAACGCCAGAAAGGGGCACCAGATTGGCGTTAAACGCCAGGAAAGGGCAAGAAGTTGGCATTAAACGCCAGAAATGGGCACCAGCCCGGCGTTTAACGCCAGAATTGGCATGAAGTGCAATTTTGCTCGCCACTTGGTGCAGGGATGACTTTTCCTTGACACCTCAGGATCTGTGGACCCCACAGGATCCCCACCTACCCCACCACCCTCTCTCTTCTTCTTCACCCATTCACCAATCACCTCAACACCTCTTCCCCAAAAACCCTTCACCTATCAAATCCCATCTTTCTCTTCACCACTCACATCCATCCTTCATAAAACCCCACCTACCTCACCATTCAAATTCAAACCACTTTCCCTCCCAAACCCACCTATAATGGCCGAACCCTACCCCTCTCTTCACCCCTATATAAACCCATCTTCACTCCTTCATTTTCACACACCCTAAACACTACTTCTCCCCCCTTTTTTGCCGAGCCACAAAGCCACCTCCATCTCCTCCATTTCTTCTTTTTCTACTCTCTTCTTTCTTCTTTTGCTCGAGGACGAGCAAATCTTTTAAGTTTGGTGTGGTAAAAGCATTGCTTTTTGTTTTTCCATAACCATTTATGGCATCCAAGGCCGGAGAAACCTCTAGAAAGAGGAAAGGGAAGGCAAAAGCTTTCACCTCTGAGTCATGGGAGATGGAGAGATTCATCTCAAGGGTGCATCAAGACCACTTCTATGAAGTTGTGGCCTTGAAGAAGGTGATCCCCGAGGTCCCTTTCAAACTCAAAAAGAGTGAATATCCGGAGATCCGACATGAGATTCAAAGAAGAGGTTGGGAAGTTCTTACCAACCCCATCCAACAAGTTGGAATCCTAATGGTTCAAGAGTTTTATGCCAATGCATGGATCACCAAGAACCATGATCAAAGTGTGAACCCGGACCCAAAGAATTGGCTTACAATGGTTCGGGGGAAATACTTAGATTTTAGTCCAAAAAATGTAAGGTTGGCATTCAACTTGCCCATGATGCAAGGAGATGAACACCCTTACACTAGAAGGATCAACTTTGATCAAAGGTTGGACCAAGTCCTCATAGACATCTGTGAAGAGGGCGCCCAATGGAAGAGAGATTCAAGAGGGAAGCCGGTTCAATTGAGAGGGCATGACCTCAAGCCCGTGGCTAGGGAATGGTTAGAGTTTATCCAACGCTCAATCATTCCCACTAGCAACTGGTTTGAAGTTACTCTAGACCGGGCCATCATGATTCATAGCATCATGATTGGAGAATAAGTAGAAGTTTATGAGGTTATAGCCCAAGAACTTTATAAGGTGGCGGACAAGTCCTCTACCTTGGCAAGGTTAGCCTTTTCTCATCTCATTTGTCACCTCTGTTATTCAGTTGGAGTTGACATAGAGGGAGACATCCCCATTGATGAGGACAAGCCCATCACTAAGAAAAGGATGGAGCAAACAAGAGATCCCACTCATCATGAAATCTCTGAGATACCTCAAGGGATGCACTTTCCTCCACAAAACTATTGGGAGCAAATCAACACCTCCCTAGGAGAATTGAGTTCCAACATGGGACAACTAAGGGTGGAGCACCAAGAACACTCCATCCTCCTCCATGAAATTAGAGAAGATCAAAGAATCATGAGAGAGGAGCAACAAAGGCAAGGAAGAGACATTGAGGAGCTCAAGCACTCCATAAGATCTTCAAGAGGAAGAACAAGCCGCCATCACTAAGGTGGACCCGTTCTTTAATTTCCTTGTTCTTTATTTTTCTGTTTTTCGAATTTTATGCTTATGTTTATCCATGTTTGTGTCTTGTGATCATTAGTGTCTTAGTGTCTATGCCTTAAAGTTATGAATGTCCTATGAATCCATCACCTTTCTTAAATAAAAAAATTGTTCTTAATTGAAAAAGAGAAGAATTGCATGAATTTTAAATTTTATAACAGATTAATTATTGTGATGTGGTGGCAACACTTTTGTTTTCTGAATGTATGCTTAAACAGTGCATATGTCTTTTGAATTTGTTGTTCATGATTGGTTGGCTCTTGAAAGAATGATGAAAAAGGAGACATGTTACTGAGGATCTGAAAAATCATAAAAATGATTCTTGAAGCAAGAAAAAGCAGTGAATACAAAAAAAAGAAAGAGCGAAAAAAAAAGAGAAAAAAACAAAAAAAAGGAGAAAGAGAAAAAGAAAGAAAAAGAAAGAAATAAAGTTGTGATCCAAGGCAAAAAGAGTGTGCTTAAGAACCTTGGACACCTCTAATTGGGGACTCTAGCAAAGCTGAGTCACAATCTGAAAAGGTTCACCCAATTATGTGTCTGTGGCATGTATGTATCCGGTGGTAATACTGGAAGACAGAGTGCTTTGGGCCACGGCCAAGACTCATAAAGTAGCTGTGTTCAAGAATCATCATACTTAACTAGGAGAATCAATAACACTATCTGGATTCTGAGTTCCTATAGAAGCCAATCATTCTGAATTTCAAAGGATAGAGTGAGATGCCAAAACTGTTCAGAGGCAAAAAGCTAAAAGCCCCGCTCATCTAATTAATACTGATCTTCATAGATGTTTTTTGAATTCATTGCATATTCTCTTCTCTTTATCTTATTTGATTTTCAGTTGCTTGGGGACAAGCAACAATTTAAGTTTGGTGTTGTGATGAGCGGATAATTTATACGCTTTTTGGCATTGTTTTTAGTATGTTTCTAGTAGGATTTAGTTAGTTTTGAGTATATTTTTATTAGTTTTTAGTTAAAATTCACTTTTCTGGAGTTTACTATGAGTTTGTGTGTTTTTCTGTGATTTCAGGTATTTTCTGGCTGAAATTGAGGGACCTGAGCAAAAATCTGATTCAGAGACTGAAAAGGACTGCAGATGCTGTTGGATTCTGACCTCCTTGCACTCGAAGTGAATTTTCTGGAGCTACAGAATCCCAATTAGCAAGCTCTCAGCGGCGTTGGAAAGTAGACATCCTGGGCTTTCCAGCAATGTATAATAGTCTATACTTTGCCCAAGATTTGATGGCCCAAACCGGCGTTCCAAATCAGCTCAAGAATGCCCGGCGTTAAACGCCGGAACTGGCACAAGAATGGGAGTTAAACGCCCAAACTGGCACAAAAGCTGGTGTTTAACTCCAAGAGAAGTCTCTACACGAAAATGCTTCAATCCTCAGCCCAAGCACACACCAAGTGGGCCCAGAAGTGGATTTTTCTGTCATTTACTCATTTCTGTAAACCTTAGGCTACTAGTTCTTTATAAATAAGACCTTTTGCTATTGTATTTTCATCTGGGTAGCTATCTTTGAGTAGTTTTATGCTATCTTAGATCATGGGGAGGCTGGCCATTCGGCCATGCCTAGACCTTGCTCTTATATATTTTCAACGGTGGAGTTTCTACACACCATAGATTAAGGTGTGGAGCTCTGCTGTACCTCGAGTATTAATGCAATTACTATTGTTCTTCTATTCAATTCAGCTTGTTCTTATTCCAAGATATTCATTCGCACTCAAGAACTTGATGAATGTGATGATTATGTGACGCTCATCATCATTCTCACTTATGAACGCGTGCCTGACAACCACTCCCGTTCTACAAGCAAACAATGCTTGAATGTTTATCTCTTGGATTCTTTAATCGGAATCTTCGTGGTATAAGCTAGAATTGATGGCAGCATTCAAGTGAATCCGGAAGGTCTAAACCTTGTTTGTGGTATTCTGAGTAGGATTCAATGATTGAATGACTGTGACGAGCTTCAAACTCCTGAAGGCTGGGCGTTAGTGACAGACGCAAAAGAATCAATGGATTCTACTCCAACCTGATTGAGGACCGACAGATGAATAGCCGTGCCGTGACAGGGTGCGTTGAACATTTTCACTGAGAGGACGGGATTGTAGCCACTGACAACGGTGATGCCCAACATACAGCTTGCCATGGAAAGGAGTAAGAAGGATTGGATGAAGACAGTAGGAAAGCAGAGAGACGGAAGGGATAAAGCATCTCCATTCGCTTATCTGAAATTCTCACCAATGAAATACATAAGTATCTCTATCTTTATTCTATGCGTTATTCATATATCATCCATAACCATTTGAATCTGCCTGACTAAGATTTACAAGGTGACCATAGCTTGCTTCATACCAACAATCTCCGTGGGATCGACCCTTACTCGCGTAAGGTTTATTACTTGGACGACCCAGTGCACTTGCTGGTTAGCTGTGCGAAGTTGTGTTTATACCATGGTATTGAGCACCAAGTTTTTGGATTCATTACCGGGGATTATTTGAGTTATGAAAAGTAGTGATCACAATTTCGTGCACCAGCCGCCGTCACCACCCACCCCCTACCTTCCCTCCCATCCCTCTTCTTCTCCCTGTCACCACCTCCCCCATCTCAGATTCCCCTCTCACTCTTCCCTCCGCCGCTGACAGCAACCGCCGGCCACCACCATCACACTACCGGTTTCTCTCTTTCTCATCACACCCACTCCCATTCGCCCTCTCTCTCTCATCCACTCGCCGCCACTCACTCTCTCCCTCTACTCTCTTGCAAAACCGCAGCTGCCGCCATCTTCACCGCCACCGTCCACGGCGGCGCCTCTCATTGATTCTGCTGCCCCTGCCCCAATCCCAATTCCCCTTTTCATTCTCGATTTTTCCCCGCTCCCAGGTTCCTGCTCCAATTTCTATTCTCCTTAATTGTTCATTTCTGTTAGTTACTATAATTTTATGTTAGTTAGTCTGAATTCAAATGTTATATGTTAGGATTAGTTAGAAATAATTGCGGTTAGGTAGCTAGGGCTGGATAGAGGATTCTAGGCCTGATAAGTGCTCCGTTTGTGTTTATTTTCTGTTTGTTTGCTTGTCTGATAAGTGCCACTTTTGAGTTGCTCTGTGTGCAATCTGTGTTACCTGGATGCTATCTTATTGATGCTGTGATTAATTGACATCGTAATCATGCTGTTTGCACTATTTTGCTATCCGGGAATGTCCACTTTTAAGCCGAGATGCTGCCCAATTTTCAAGAAAATTAATTTCATTTTGGTCTTTATTATAATTTTGGGCTAATTCTCGTTACTTTCGACTTCCGGGATTTGCATTAAACATTTTGAACTTGATTTCTATGACCAGCCACAACCCCTCTCTTATTGAGCCTAAATATCATCATACCACTAATTCACTTTTCTAACTTACTAATTTCTTTAACCATTTAACTGCCACTCACATTTAACCTTCTTTAACCATTCTTTCAAAAGTATGATGATAGTATTGCTTAATGAATTAGAGCTGTGACTTTATTGGACATTGTATTCTTAGTTTACTTGTTCGCTTATGCTTACTTGTTTACCAATTTACCTTTCAAGTTCAGTTCACATCATGATTGTTTATTGGCCAAGTGATATTGCACCGTCCTCGGTGCACGTAAAGGAGAGCAAGGTGGACGGGTTGCTACAATTGATGAGCTTCTTCACAAGGTTGCACGGAGGACTTGTTTGTTGCCCCATTTAAAAGCTTTTCCTTTCTCCCTCCTTGGTGGCCAACCTAAAAGGATAGAAAAGGAAAGGAATATTAAGCCTATGACAAAGATATCAAGGCAATTAGAACATAGGCGGGGGTTAATGCCAAATAAGAGTATGATTCCCTACTACATGTTAGCTAAGCATGTGAGTGAGAAAACAATGTAAGCTAAGGCATATCATTAAGCTCGATGCAAGAGTAAAGTTAAAGCATGAAGAGTGTATTGAGCATCAAGTTCAAATGAGAAGAAGTGGGTCATGAAAGACAATATGAGGTCATATCAATGCACCAAGACACAAGAGTCATACAAGATGAAGCATTGATTTAAAAGTCTCATCACCCAACAATATCAAACAAGTCAAGAAGCACCAAAATAATGTAAGAAAGTCTCAACAATTGAGTAGGAAAGTCAACACCATTATTAAAATGGAAAACTTAGAAAATAAAATGAGAATAAGGTATAAAAAAAACAAAATTAAAATGCAATGAATGAAAATAAGCAAATGCAATAAAAGAAAATGGAAGAAAAGAGGAAAAAAATTTTTTTTGTTTTTTTTTTAGTATTTTATTTATTTATTTATTAATTTATTATTATTATATTATTATTTTTTTTATTAATTTTTTTTTATTTATATTAAAAGAGAAAAAAAAAATTTCTAAGAGAGAAAGAAGAGAAAAAAAAATAGAAAGAAAGGAGAAGAGGAGAGGAAAGAATAAGAAAGGAGGAAGGAGAAAAGCAGGGTGCAAATCCGCGCGCGCGCACAGCGTGCTAGCGCGTGGATGCAGCAGGGACAATCCACGCGCGCGCGCACAGCGCGCTTACGCGTGGATGAGCTTGTGCTCCCAGCACAATACTGGCACAACGCGCGCATAACTCTCTGGTTTTTGTACCAGAAGTTGCGGAAGTGCAATGTGCGCGCGCGCGCACAGCGTGCTAGCGCGCCGATGGCTGTTTTTTTTTTTGGCTAAAAAAAAACAGAAAAGAGTGCCCAAGGGCTCCCTATAATGTCCAAAACTCTTCTTTATTCAATCAAATATCAAACAATTCACAAAAAATGCAATTTGATTTTAGGATTTATTCATCTACTACTAATGAATACAACATACTAACAACCAATCTTTACTAACAAATCAATATGAAATGAAAATCTACCTACAATGGCAACTCAAATCACTTATTAAACAAAACTAAAAGAGGATGGAAAGAGTTTACCATGGTGGGGTGTCTCCCACCTAGCACTTTTATTTCAGGTCCTTAAGTTGGACATGTTGGGGAGCTTATTGTCATGGTGGCTTATGTTTGTACTCATCCTTGAATCTCCAAGGATCTTTACTTCTCAATTGGTTGACAGAATTTCCAACCATCTTCATCAAGCTTGGGCAAAGTTCTACCCAAGATATGAGTCCCCATAGTTGGTCTTCACATAGCGAACCGGGATCCCATATCTTGTTTTCGCACCCGTTTTCGATTTGGTCTTCATACTCTCTCTTTCCGGGTGGTTGATATATAGAATTCTCTTTAACATACCAAGCCTTCCGTCGAGACCCTTGTAAAGTGGCATTCTTCCAATCATCGTTCCTATACCTTGAAGCTTTGACCTTAATGAGCCTAATTCCTAACTTGCAACCACTACACAACTCATTCTTGCTTTTAATTCCACAAAGAGCTCTAAGTTGTCCATCCGTTTCAATCAAACCATATTCAAGCGAGAAAGTAAAGCTTATGGATAAGAATTTTACCCACTTGAATGTTGTGTTGGATGGTGCCTCGGGAAGGGAGACCTCCCTACACTTAGACAATGCAAGGTCTACTTCCTTGTGCTCTTCTTTGTGTATTTTCACCTCTTTGCGAGCTTCCTCGATTTCAACCTTTCCCCTTTTATCACATGGCTTGGTGTTGTCTTCAAGAACTTCATCTTGCCCAATGGGAGGTGAGTCAATTTTAAATAGGAATTCATTGATGAATGAATCCATCTCTTGATCAACCTCTTCATATTCTTCAATTTCGATATACACCATGCCAACTTTTCCCTCTTGGTAGCTCTCCTCCAATTCACTCTCTTTTTCGTTGCTCACCAAGGGTATGGGAGGTTGTGCACACTCTTCTATAATTTCAACTTCATGTCCGATGGGAGAGGGTTCCATTGTAGAGAGAAATTCATCCATGATTGAATCCATCTCTTGATAAGCCTCTTCCAAGTCTCTAACGATGATATGCCTTGGAGGTTGCGCACCCTCTTCAACATCAATATCAAGCTTCTTGGAAAAGTTCTCCATGATGCTACATTCCCATGGACTTTCAACATCTCCTAAATCTTCAACCACCTCTTCCTTTTCTTCAATGATCATAGGCTCCTCCAATTGTTCCAACACAAAATAGCATCCCTCTTCCCCCACCGGAGTTTCTAATCTCTCCTTCATGCTATGCTCTTCAATTGATTCTCCATATGTGGCTATGGAAGCACCTTGAGTGTTCAAACATTTGTAGGCTAAAGTATGCACTACCTTGGTCAAGTTAGTCACAAACTCTAAGGTGTTCCTTTGCATATCCGCTTGTCCTTGAAGTAGCAAGGTAAGAGAATCATCTATTGGGGCTTGGGGTAGATAAGAGGGTTCATCATTTTGAAGAGAGGGTTCATAGTAGGAAGGTGGTTTTTCTTGGTAAGGGTATGGAGATGGTGAGTGTTGAGGTGGTTCATGGTAGTAATCTTGATAGGGTTGTGGTGGTTCTAAAGGTTCTTGCTCATAATGATCACAAGGATGTGGTATGGGTGATTGGTTATATGATGGATAAGGGTCACATAAAGGTACTTGGTAGAAAGGGGCTTGTGAGTATGGTTGAGCATCATGTTGAGGATAAGATTCATAGGCATATGGTGGTGGTAGATTGTCATAAAAGGAGTCACCATAACCATTGAATTGACATGCATTAGGATGAGAATTATACCTATAAGTGTCCGGAGGTTGATGCCAATAGGAGTGATCAATTCCTTGAGGCTCCTCCCATCTTGGAGTGTTCCATCCTTGGTATATGTTAGCATTGAAGTTCACATTCCCTATAACACAATTAGAGCCAAACTCATAGCCAAAGTGAGAATTCATCATGGAAAAACAAAATAAAACTAACAAAATCTAGTAAACAAGCAAAAGACAAACTATTTACACTATTCACATATGTACAATAACCAATAACATAACACCATTGCAAATCCCCGGCAACGGCGCCATTTTGATGATTTGATTTTTGACGGTTTAGAATTTCACAAATGAATTCTCGTTGCAAGTATAGTTTCTAAACCAACAATAATCCTTTCATACAAAAAATTATTTGTCACAAGTAACAAACCCCTAAAATTAATAACCGAAGTATTTAAACCTCGGGTCGTTCTCCCTAGGATTTACAATAAAGTGTCTTGTTATTGGTTGTGAGTTATTTTGGGGTTTTGATATGAAGCATGAAAGATAAATGGCAAGAAAGTAAACTAAGGCCTAAAAAGGTCTTGGCAAGGGTTGGTGGTCAAGGATCTCTATCCTAATCACTAACCACAATATGAGAATTGGCAAGGATTAATCTCATTAAATCATCCTCTAACTAGTAGTAAAGGAAAGTCAAATGAGCTATATCAATCCTAGTCCATAAGTCTTAACTCTCCACTAATCCAATTAGTGAAAACTAGAGTCAATGGATCCCAATCATCAATCACTTGGACATTAGTAACTCAAGAGGTCCTAAGTTACCTTTCCAAGCCAAGAGTATAAAATTCTACTCTAAAATCCAACCAAGCATTTCATCAAACACTTGGAAGGCATAAAAGGAAAGTATAGTAAAATTGCAAGAAAAGTAAATCTACACTACTCAATTGTAAGGAATTAAACAACAACAATTCAAATGAACACAATTATTATGAATTACCTTTAATTGAATTGAAAGAGAATAGGAGGAACAAAAGTAGATCTACAACAAAGCATAAGAACAACATAAAAGAAATTGCAACAAAAGAATGGAAGAAGAATGAATGTAACAACAAAGAATTGAGAGGTAGAAGTAGAAGAAAGCAAAGATTAAAACCTAGATCTAAGAACTAAACCTAATCCTAATCCTAATCCTAGAGAGAAGTGAGAGCTTCTCTCTCTAGAAACTACTTCCAAAACTAAACTATGACTAATGGTAACTAACTTCTAAAGTATGAAAAGTATGTTGATTCCTCTTCAATCCTTGGCTTAAATAGCATCAGAAATGAGTTAGATTGGGCCCACAAGGCTTCTAAAATCACTGGCCACGTTTTGCTTTAAGTGAACCAGGTGGCAGCAACGACGTGTGTGCGTACTATGCGTGTGCGCGCCACCATACGTGTAGAAACTATGGCAAATATTATATCGTTTCGAATCCCCGGATGTTAGCTTTCTAACCCAACTAGAACGACATCATTTGGACCTCTGTAGCTCAAGTTATGGTCGTTTAAGTGCAAAGAGGTCGGCTTGACAGCTTTCCGGTTCTTTCATTTCTTCATGAGTTCTCCAACTTTTCATGCTTCTTTCTTCATTCCCTTGATCCAATCTTTGCCTCCTAAACCTTAAATCACTTAACAAACATATCAAGGCATCTAATGGAATCAAGGAGAATTAGATTTAGCTATTTTAAGTCCTAAAAAGCATGTTTTCACTCTTAAGCACAATTAAGGGAGAAGTTATAAAACTATGCTATTTCATTGAATAAATGTGGGTAAAAGGTTATAAAATCCCCTAAATCAAGCACAAGATAAACCCTACAAATGGGGTTTATCAACCTCCCCACGCTTAAACCAAGCATGTCCTCATGCTTAAGCCAAGAGAGAAACAAAGGGTATCAACATTTATTCAATGTAAATAAACTATATGCAACCTAAACTATATGCAACTATCTAAATGGATGCAACTAAATGCAAAATGGTTTTACTTACTTGGTTAAAAATAAATCAATCCTCCAAGTCATACATGCACAAGTAGGGCCAAGATCATATAACGATTCATGAATCCTACCAATTCGAATATCAAAATGAAGTTCAAGTAGACTTGCGAGAAGAATGTTCATGAAAGCCGGGAATCAAGGAATTGAGCATCGAACCCTCACCGGAAGTGTTTGCACTCTAGTCGCTCGGTGTTTGGGGTTGATTCTCTCAATTCTCCCCTAATCAGGCTTTCCAAGATTTGTTTTTCTTCTAACAATCAACAATTATTCAATGCATGCATACATGTATCATGAGGTCTTTTCTTTAGGTTGTAATGGGGCTAGGGTCAAGGTAGGATCATATATGGCTAGTGGACTTAGGATTTGAATCTTTGATTAACTTGAACTTTCCCACCTAACCTATATAATGACCTATACAATTAAGTACTAATCTAACTACCCATTCCTCACTTTTTCACATACTCATGTATTTTCTTTTCATTTCACAACACTTATGCATTGATTCTTATTGAGCTTCACTTTGGGGCATTTTGTCCCCTTTATTGCTCTTCTTTTTTCTTTCTTTTTCTATATACATTTTTTTCTTTTCTTTTCTTTTTTTTTCTTTTTCACTTTTATTTCTTTTTCTTTTCATTTTTCTTTTTCTTTCAAACTATACACAAGAACATCAATGCATAAGGTCTATACATTTAATCAATACATGAGTATGTACCAATTCCCCAATATAAAAATACAAAACACAAACACCCTTTTATCCCAACCAATGTCCCAAAGTTTTCCCACTCTTGGATGACACTCACATTCACTAGCCTAAGCCAATCTAAGATCCAAATAAAGGACATTCATTGTTTTCCGCTTTAAGGCTTGTAATGTGCTAAAATAAGAATAAGTGGGTTAAGCGTAGGCTCAAAATCGGCTAACAAAGGAGAGTAAAAGGTAAGGCTATCTGGATAAGTGAGCTAATGAAATGATGGCCTCAATCATATAAATGCATGAATACAAGGAATAATGGGACATATAGATTCAAACAAATCAAAGATTACAATCATAGAAAGAGAATAATGCACACAAGAAGGAAAATAAGTGGTTATAAGATGTAACCACGCAATTAGGCTCAAAACTCACATGCTTGTGTGTTCTTAGCTCAAAAACCATGTTCCAAAATACATTCTTTCAAGCAAGTTCAACAAAAATTTTTCAAATTGGTAGGTTGCCCTAAAACGGTTTCTTGGGAAAGAAATCATCACTCTAACCAAGTAGTCCTAATCAAAAAAAGAAGTGGTAAAATATGTACAAATTCTAACTAACATGCAACCTATCATGCAAATGCAACAACTAACTAACATTGGTGTTGAAAAGGAAATTGTTACCCATGGAGATCGGTCGACGACCTCCCCACACTTGAAGATTGCAAAAAAACATCCGGTGAGGGTTCAAAAGTTCAATTACATGGGTTCACTCATATTATTTATATTCTTACAAGTTTGAACTCTTTTTAATAATTCAATACAATTGTGGTTTGGACTTAATTCCTATTGCCTAGCTCTTGTGCTTACACATGCTCTCTTGGAAATTGATATGTTTGAACTAAGCATTTCCATTTGCTTTAGATAATTGCATTTAGATAAGTTCATATAGTTTAGTGCATTCAAATAAATGTCATAACCCTTAGTTCCTTCTTATTTTAGCATGAGGACATGCTAAGGCTTAAGTGTGGGGAGGTTGATAAACCCCATTTTTAGGGTTTATCTTGTATTGAATTTAGAGTATTTTGATAAACTTTTCTCGCATTAAACCTATGAATTGGCATGGTTTTGTAATCTCTCCCGTATTTGTGCTTAAGTGTAAAAACATGCTTTCTAAGCCTTATTTTGATGAATTCTAATTCATCCTTGATTCCATAAGATGCCTTGATGTGTTTGCTAGTAATCTCAGGTTGAAATAGGCTAGGCATGGATCAAAGGAGCAAGGAAGGAAGCATGCAAGTAGAGAGAAGCACAAAAAGCCAAAGAATTAATCTTGGCCAAGCACAAGCACGCGCACAAGGCGCTCGCGCGCACATTGTGGAATAAGCCAGGGACGCGCACGCGTACCGTGCGCGCAAGCGTCGTAGTCCGCACGTGATTTTGTTATTGCAACACGTGCCTGGCAATTTTGGAAGGTTTCAGCAACCAACTTTGGCGCCAATTTGCATATAAGAACCAAGGATTGAAGGAGATTAACACATTCACATCCATAGACTCATTTGTACCTTTTTTGTAGATATTTTTAGTTAGTTACATTTGTAGAGAGAGAGACTCCAACCTCTCTCTAGGATTCATCTTCATTTTCTCACTTCTCAACCATTCCTTGGTGAGATCTATTACAACACTCAATTTACTTTGTTCGTGTTGTAGATCCTCTTCTCTAATCTCAATTAGTGTTTGTAATTGTTCAATTCTCATAGATCTTAGGTTTAAATTTGTTGTTTTGGATTCTATTAATTCATTGAAGATCTCATTTTCATTGTTGCTCATTGTTGATTGTTGTTAATCTCTTGTGTTGAATTACTTTGATTCTAAACCTTTTCTCAATTTTACTATGTCTTTCATTCTTGCTCTCCAAATATTTGAGAAAATGCCAACTTTAGATATGGAGTAGCATCCCCTCACTTGGCCTAGTGGTTGAGTCATTGGAGACACTTGAATAATGGATGTCAATTGTTGATTAATAATTGAGGATTGCTACTTGACCTAGAGTGCACTAAAGCTAGACTTTCCTAGGGTAAGACTAGGACTTGTGACTCAAGTTAGTTACTTTTACTTGACTTTCCTCTATGATTAGGGGTTAACTAAGTGAAGCAACACTCCTTTGTTATCACACTTGAAGGAAGTTATAGTGATGGAACTTCCAATGTTCAACCTTGGCCAAGGCTTTTGATATTGATTGATTGTTGTTTTCTTTTATTAGCACTTTTACACCACACTTTTCAAGCCACGAAAGATCACTTAACCAATAGCATGCATCCTTGTAGCATTCCTAGGGAAGAACGACTCGGGAATGATACTCTCGGTTATAGATTGTAGAATTGTTTGATGATGGATTTTGTGTCGGTTTAGACTATACTACGATTAAATACTTGATAATTTCTATACCGGCAAAAATTCACTCATCAGACGCCGCAAACACAGAAAAAGGAGAAGCGCAAAACAAAAAACAGAAGAGCGGAGAGAGCGGAGAAAAGAAGTTATGAAAAAGGAAAAAGAAGAGAAACTGTTTCTGGGCTTTCAAAATCAAAATAAAGAGTCAAAGGGAAACGGGGCAATTAATGCTAAAATTAAGGAAAGCATTAAACCCTCGCACGTTCCCAAAGCGCCGATATAAAAGCGCGCGCTTTTTAGAGGAAACGTTATACATTCAAAAGCAGCTACAAAGGAATCGACAAAATGCTTGAGTTCGGCTTCATCAAAAAAGGACCGAAGTTAAGGACTTGACCTCAAAAAGAAGTCCGAGCTTAAGCAGGGGCACTGTTCATACCCTGGGTCGAGCTGTCCGACCCGGGATATTCGACAGACAAAGCGACCGACCTCTTCAGGTCAGGGCAGCCGACCTCTTCCCAAAGAGCTCGGTCAAGTCCCCAGAGAGCCCAAAGAAGGGCCCAAATAGAGGAACACGTCCCAAATCCTAAGGTGACCCAAGCCTACAGAGAGAAGGGCGGTTCCCTTAAAGATAAAGATGACCTCACTTAAAGATAAGATAAAGATAAGATAAGATAACTAACTTATCTTATCCACAGAAGGCCACATCTCACCATTATAAATACACTAGAGCACCCAGGTATAACTCATACTCTGATTCTACTCAATACCTGCTTAATACCCTTGCTAACTTAAGCATCGGAGTCCCTTGCAGGTACCCCCCACCCTCCGGGGACGAAGGATCAGCAGCACTTTCAGTCCCACAAGTCGGACATACCAGCTCCGGCCGCTATACACCCGCCGGACACGTTGGCTCCGACCAGTACAGAAGATCTCGACCGAGATCGACCTACAGTTTCAGGTAACCCTCGAAACACTTGCCAAGGTGGAGGTTTTGTCAGCCACTTTGTAGAGATATGACCTCATGAACTTCTACTTCCTCTCCACTCATGATGCTATAGATCATGATGGCCCGATCTACAGTCACTTCGGATTGGTTGCTAGTAGGAATGATAGAGCGTTGGATGAATTCCATGGATTTAAGGTCATGCCTTCTCAGTTGAACCAGCTTACCTTTGGAGTCTCTTTTCCACTGAGCTCCTTCCACACATATGTCCATGAAGACTTGGTCCAACCTTTGATCAAAGTTGACCCTTCTAGTGTAGGGGCGTGCGTCTCCTTGCATCATTGGCAAGTTGAATGCCAACCTTACATTTTCTGGACTGAAATTTAAGTATTTCCCTCAAACCATTGTAAGCCAATTCTTTGGGTTCGGGTTCACACTTTGATCATGGTTCTTGGTGATTCATGCATTAGCATAGAACTCTTGAACAATTAAGATTCTGACTTGTTGAATGGGGTTGGTGAGAACTTCCCAACCTCTTTTTCAAATCTCATGTCGGATCTCCGGATACTCATTCCTTTTGAGCATGAAAGGGACCTCAGAGATCACCTTCTTCTTGGCCACAACTTCATAGAAGTGCTCTTGATGGACCTTTGAGATGAATCTTTCCATCTCCCATGACTCGGAGGTAGAAGCTTTTGCCTTCCCTTTCCTCTTTTTAGAGGTTTCTCTAGGCTTAGGTGCCATAAATGATTATGGAAAAATAAAAAGCAACGCTTTTACCACACAAAACATAAAAGGTTTGCTCGTCCTCGAGCAAATAAAGAAAGAAGGATGGAGAAGAAGAAATGGAGGAGAAGGAGGGAGAAGAAAAGTTCGGCCAAGGAGGGGAAAAGGGTATATGATGTGTGAAAATGAAGGAGTGATGATGGGTTTATATAGGAGTGGAAGAGAGGGGTGTCCGTGTGTGAGGGTTGAGTTTGGGAGGGAAAGTTTTTGAATTTTGAATGGTGGGGTAGGTGGGATTTTTGGGGAAGAGTGGGTGGATGTGAGTGGTGAAGTGGTGATAGGAAAGAGAAATGGAGGTGATTGGTGAAGAGTTTTGGGGCATGGTGTTATTGGAATGTGTAAAGAAGGGAGAGATTGAGTTGACGTAGGTGGGGATCCTGTGGGGTCCACAGATCCTAAGGTGTCAAGAATTTCTCATTCTTGCACCATTCTGACGTGTAAACGCCCCTTTGAGTGTCAATCCTGGCGTTAAATGCCAAGTTGATGCCCATTTCTAGCGTTTAACGCCAGACTTTCTTCCCTTTCTGGCGTTTAACGCCAGCTTGGTGCCCTTTTCTGGCGTTAAACGCCAGTTTAGTGCCCTTTTCTGGCGTTAAACACCCAGAACGGTGCCAGACTGGGCGTTTAACCCCCATTCTGCTACCCTTACTGGCGTTTAAAAGCCAGTAAGCTCATCCTCCAGGGTGTGCTATTTTTAATGCTATTTTTGATTTTTGCTTTTGTTTGTGTGACTCCACATGATCATCATCCTAAAGAAAACATAAAATAACAATGGAAAATGGAAATTTAACATAGATAAGTAAAAATTGGGTTGCCTCCCAATAAGCGCTTCTTTAATGTCAATAGCTTGACAGTGAGCTCTCATAAAGCCTCACAGATACTCAGAGCATGGTTGCGGCCTCCTAACACCAAAATTAGAGTTTGAATGTGGGGGCTTGGTTTGACTCTGTATTGAGAGAAGCTTTTCATGCTTCTTCCCCATGTGTACAGAAGGAGATCATTGAGCCTTAAATACAAGGTAGTCCTCATTCACTTGAAGGACTAACTCTCCTCTGTCTACGTCAATCACAACTTTTGCTGTGGCTAGGAAGGGTCTTCCAAGGATGATGGATTCATCCTCATCCTTCCCAGTGTCTAGGATTATGAAGTCAGTAGGGATGTAAAGGCCTTCAACCTTTACGAAGACATCCTCTACAAGTCCATAAGCCTATTTCTTTAATTTGTCTGCCATCTCCAGTGAGATTCTTGCAGCTTGTACCTCAAAGATCCCTAGTTTCTCCATTACAGAGAGTGGCATGAGGTTACACTTGACCCCAGGTCACACAGAGCCTTTTCAAAGGTCATGGTGCCTATGGGGCAAGGTATTAAGAACTTTCCGGGATCCGGTTTCTTTTAAGGTATTCTCAGCTAAACTAAAGCGTTCAGTTCATGAATGAGCAATGGAGGTTCATCTTCCAAAGTCTCAATACCAAATAACTTGGCATTCAGCTTCATGATTGCTCCTAAATATTGAGCAATTTGCTCCTCAGTAGTAACTTCATCTTCATCAGAAGAAGAATATTCTTTAGAGCTCATGAATGGTAATAAGAAGTTCAGTGGAATCTCTATGGTCTCTAGATGAGCCTCAGATTCCTTTGGTTCCTTATGAGGGGACTCCCTAGTGGTTAGTGGACGTCCCATGAGATCTTCCTCACTGGGAATCACTGTCTTTCCCTCCTCTACAGGTTCGGCCACGTTGGACGTGTAAATGGCCTTGCACTCTCTTTTTGGATTCTCTTCTATATTGCTTGGGAGAGTGCTAGGAGGACTTTGGTGGGCAAAATTGTGATCATCAACAATGGCTCCAACAACTTGGTGCTCTCAAACGTGAATCACACTTTGTCACAACTCTGCACAACTAACCAGCAAGTGCACTAGGTTGTCCAAGTAATACCTTACGTGAGTAAGGGTCGATCCCACGGAGATTGTCGGCTTGAAGCAAGCTATGGTCACCTTGTAAATCTCAGTCAGGCAGATTCAAATGGTTATAAAGTTTTGATAATTAAAAGATAAATAAACAGAAAATAAGGATAGAGATACTTATGTAAATCATTGGTGGGAGTTTCAGATAAGCGCATGAAGATACTATGTTCCTTCTGAATCTCTGCTTTTCCTACTGTTTTCATCTAATCATTCTTACCCCTTTTTATGGCAAGCTGTATGTAGGGCATTACCGTTGTCAATGGCTACTTCCCATCCTCTCAGTGAAAATGGTCCAAATGCTCTGTCACAGCACGGCTAATCATCTGTCGGTTTTCGATCATGTCGGAATAGGATCCATTGATCCTTTTGCGTTTGTCACTACGCCCAACACTCGCGAGTTTGAAGCTCGTCACAGTCATCCCATCTCAGATCCTACTCGAAATACCACAAACAAGATTTAGACTTTCCGGATCTTAGCAATGGCCGCCAATGATTATAGCTTATACCACGAAGACTCTGATCTCACGGAATGGGAGGCTCGGTTGTCAGGTGAGGCAACCATACGTCGTGGGTCAGGAGTCCAAGAGATACTCATTCAATCTAATGTAGAATAGAGGTGGTTGTCAGGCACACATTCATAGGTTGAGAATAGTGATGAGTGTCACAGATCATCACATTCATCATGGTTAAGTACGAATAAATATCTTAGAATAAGAATAAGTAAGAATTGAATAGAAGAACAATAGTATTTTGCATTAATACTCGAGGTGATGAGTATATTTTTGTTGGAAAAATGAATTTCTCCCAAAAACACACCAATCTAACCGGCAAGTGCACCGGGTCGCATCAAGTAATAAAAACTCACGGGAGTGAGGTCGATCCCACAGGGATTGAAGGATTGAGCAATTTTAGTTTAGTGGTTGAATTAGTCAAGCGAATCAAGATTTGGTTAATTGAATTGCAGAATTTAAATTGCATTGAAAGTAAAGAGAACAAGAATTAAAGTGCTGAATCTTAAAGAACAAGAAATTAAATGGCAGAAACTTAGATTGCAAGAAATGTAAATTGCAAGAATATTAAATGACAAGAAATGTAAATGGCTTGAAATGTAAAGGGGATTGGGACTTAGATTTGCAGGAATTAAACCAAGAGAAATTAAATTGCATTAGACAGAAGAGTAAATGAGATTTGGGATTTGATTGAATTCAAACAGACAAGCAAATTAAACAAATAAAGCAATTACAGAAAATTGAAATGGTAAAATGTGATCTCAGGACCCAGAGACTAGAAAACCAAGTCTAGATCTCAATGCCTTCTTAGATCCAACAAGAACAATAACAAGGAAATTGTAAATTGCAGAGAGATTAGATGAAGAAGCAATTATCCGAACTGAAAATTTAAATTGCAGTGAAAATCAACAGAGAGATCTAAGGTGAGATTGAAATAGAATTCCTTCAATTCTCCAACCCAAGATCCAAGACAAGTATAATTGAAATTGAAAGCAATTAAACTAAGAAAATAAAGATCACTCAAGCTCCCCAAAACAAGAAGAAAACTCTCTAAAAAAAAACTAAAAAGGGAAGCTCCTCGACTAACTTGAATCTTAGCCTATTTATACACTTTCTTCAATTGATCTTCAAGCCTTGAGTTGGGCCTTTGCTCTTGGTGGAATTGGGTTGAAAGAGGCCTTGGTTGATTGCTCTTGAAGTTTGGAGAGAAACCCAAGTGAACCAATTGAACCGGATTTGGGTTTTGCAAAGTTGGATTCAAAGTTAGCCTCAAAGTTAGGGGGCTAACTTTGAGGCCAACTTTTCATATCAGCAAAGTGGGTTTGCTGCATCTCACGTTGGTGCCAACGTTAGGGGTCTAACTTTGACCCTAACGTTGGCCTTGCTTTGTGTGCTAGTGGCGCCAACGTTAGCCTCCAAGTTAGGGGGCTAACGTTGGCGCAAACGTTGGCTAGCCCTGGAGGAGATTTCTCATGCCAACGTTAGCCTCCAAGTTAGGGGGCTAACGTTGGCGCAAACGTTGGCACACCCTGGGAATACATCTTCATGCCAACGTTAGCCTCCAAGTTAGGGGGCTAACGTTGGCGCAAACGTTGGCACACCCTGGGAGCAAATCTTCATGCCAACGTTAGAGGGCTAACTTCAAGTCCAACTTTATTCTTCCTGGTTCAATTTCACTTTGTTTCATTGTCTTCTCTTAGCTTCTAGCCATTCCTTCTCACTTCAACCCTTTTCCAAGCTTTCTTCACCTATCATAAATCAACCAAACACATCAAAGCTATTCTCAAAATCATGAGATATTCATTCTATCCTAATATGCACCAATTATGGCATCAAACCTCATGAAATTGCATTAATTTATCTATGGTTGATTCAATCAAAGGAAGCATGAAAATCTACCTAAATTGGCTTGCTTGTAGCTTAAGAAAGTGCATAATTCAAGTGAAAACAGAAGAAAAAGATTAGTAAAACTAGGTTAAGATGACTTGTCATCACAACACCAAACTTAAAGCTTGCTTGTCCCCAAGCAAGAAATGAATTATTAAGAAGAAAGAATGAAATGGAAGAGGGTGTTCATGCTAGCAGAAAGTTATTGGTAGTTCATGGGATTTTGTGTGGATATGCAATACTCACTTCTTATTGACTCCTAGGCCTAGAAAGTCTCCTTCAAGCTTCAAGTAACCTACTGCTATGACTTCTCATTATTCCTTTATCCTTGGCTATTACTTTGTTCAAAGCTTTATTTGAGTGTCATGTGTAGCAAGTTCATTTTCTTTTCTGTATACTTGACACATTATTCACCATGGACACTTGGCTCACCTTTCCTTTTAAACATTGATGCCCAGCACCTTTTTGGGTTACTAAATGCCTTGTAGTTAGGTTGCTCTTGATAGTGGATTTTCAGCTGATGATCCCGGATTAGTTAATCCAAGTCACCGAGTGTTGAAGCACTCCAAAGAGCTTAGTAGTCCAAGCAGATCCTAATACACAGACACCACAGGCATATATTTTAAGGTTCAAGCTATTGGTGTCCAGCTTTGTTTCTTTTTGTTTCCTTTGGTTCTGCCATCTTTTGGCTATCTCTTTTCTTTCTTTCTTTTTATTTTTCTTTTGAACCAAGGATTTTCTTTATTGAGATTCATAGACAGTAAGTCACTCTATACTTAGAAAAAGACATCCTAGCCCTTTATTCACTAAAGATGAGTTTTTATACAATCACACACATACCACCACTTACTATTATTCTACTTCTTTCTAACAGAGAACTATCTCATGCCACATTCAAACACTTCTTTTATTGAATTAAAGATGCAGGGGACAGAACATGCTCTTAGTTAAGTGAAAGTGAACACACAAGCACAAACTTAAACTAGCTTACTTATTTTAAGGTAAACACACAAAATGCAAAGACTATTAAAACAACAACTTAAAGATGCAAGGACACTTCAACCAGATAAAATGCATGCTTTTTCTTTGTAGTGATGAATAAGGAGCAAGTCCACCTTTTATTTGTCATGCTTCTTCTTTCTTCTTTCATATACTTGGTTGTTGGTGTTCCCTGTGTCCATGTTTGTTGTCTGTTGACCCCTCCAAAACCCAGCTTTGTTCATCGTCTCCTCTACTCTATCTTCAAGCATCATGGCTTTGTTTGCTTCTATTTCACTTTTATTTTTGAAGAACTCCTCATATGTTGGGAATGCTGGATCCATGTTGTGCAGATGTTCACCAATATAATTCAGTTTGATTTGACTATTAATGTTGTAATCGGCTTGGACTTCATATCTTGCATCTTGGAGGGTTGTAAACTCATTGAGAGCCCTCATGGTTTCGGCCTGCATTTGTGCTAACTTCCCAAATGCCTCATGAGATTGAAAGGCATGCTCCTCTTGCATTGCAGTGAATTTTGACTCAAACTCATTTTGTTGGTTCATCATTTTCAGCTGCCATTCTTTTTGTTCTTGGTGATGCTTCAAGTACTGTGAATGGTACTCTTGTTGCCTTTCTTGAATTCTTGTGTATTGGTGTGACAGTCTTCCAATTGCTTCTTGCATTTGAGTCATATCCATATTGCCATGTGGGACAAAATGTGGCTGTTCCTCCTCCTCTTGTGGTTCTTCTTCTGGTTGTAGCTCATCCACTCCATTTGAAATTGATGGTATGAAGACTTGAATCTCCATCGGTCATATTCAGGAGTGCTCTCCTCCACCATAGGTTCTTTCCTTTTCTTCGTTTGGTTCTTGATGAGGAGGCCATGATCACTTAGTTGGTGGAGTTTTGTAAGGTTAGAGGGGTTGTGAAGAGTGTTGGAGAGTTTGATGTGAGTTTGGAACAAAAAGATGTGAGACCGAACTGGTTGGGGGCAAGAATTGATGAAGGGAGGTTTAGATTGTTGGAAAGAGGTGTTGTACCGAGCTTATGATGAAGGATGAAAGGATTGAGGTTTCAAAGCTACAAGGATTCGGTTATGTGCATGGCTTAAAGGTGGTGAACTTTTTAAATGAGCAATGAAGGGCTAGGATGCAATTGGACTTATGGGAATCAAAGGTGTGTATGTAAGGATGAGTGAAGACAAAATATACTCCTTGCCTTGCCTTTGCCGTGACCATCTTCTGAGGAATGGCAGATTCCTTTTTTGATGTGATGATATTTTGTCCTCATGCTATGCTTTCCTTTGTCTTGTCTCTTTCATTGAAGATTCTTTGACTACCTAATCATCACAACAAGACAACACACATTAGCTTATCCAACCGTGGCTAGAGTTGTTCTTTTTATAACAAAACAAATATTTGAACCGTGACACTCTCTTAGGAGGACACCAAACTTAGTGTTTGGTCATGTAAAAAGAAAATAAGTCTCTTCCTCCAATTAGTGCAATTCAAACGTCACATGGTCATAAGAATTGTTTTTGTTACACTTTCTTTTTCTCTTTTTTCCATGAAGGATCAATTGTGTCTCTAAATTGGTACATCAAAGCTTGATGGACACCAAACTTATTTCTTGACAAAGGGTGCCTCACAATTGATGCCTTCATTACCGAAAAGAATTTTTCTATTTATGAGATTTTGGAAAATAACAATTGTATGATTATTGATGCATGAATCCCTAGTTTTCATGAAAGTATGTGAACACCAAACTTAGTGTTTGGCTACATGCTTTATCAAGACACTTTAAGTATGTAAAACAAGATTATTTGTAACATTGGTTTAGTGTGCTTGAAGGCATACCAAACGTCATAATTCTCAGCATATATTTCAAAAGTAATGCATGTAGTCAATGGATATGTTCATGAAAAGGGAAGAAGATTTATGCTCAAATGATCATAACTTATTGAATTTAAAATGACATAAATCTTAAATCATGGGTTGCCTCCCATGGAGCGCTCTTTTATTGTCATTAGCTTGACATTGAGGCTCTCTTTTATGGTGGTTGGTGCTTGTAGGGCCTCAATTTGTCTCCCCTGACTGTGATCCTCTTCCTTGTTTTCTGATGTTCAATCTCAGCATGCTCTAAAGAGAGTATGTTGCTGACAGTGTAGTAGTCCTCAGTTTGTTGGTTTGCACCCAACTGTTGATATATCAGTTGTACTTTGTCACCTTTGGACAGCCCCTCTGTTGGGATCCTCCTGTTCTTCCAACCCCTTTTTGTTTTGTTTCTGTGTTTCATCTTTCCTTTTGTTGATTTTCCTTTTCTGCCCATGGCCTTCTCTTGGGGACCTCTCTTCTCTGTGGCTAATATTCCAATATCTTCTTGAGCTTCTTCATTAGATTGCACAATCCTTGTCCTTGGGGTGTTGCTGTGACTTTCCTTGTCATTTTCTTCCTTCAGCTGTGATCCTCCCTTATCAATTTCCATAGAGTCTTTCTTCTTTTCACTAAACTGTGCCTCTGGTAAGACCTTCAGAATGACCCTCTGATCATGCATCCTGAGAGTTAACTCCCCTTTCTCTATGTCTATGATGGCTCTAGCCGTGGCCAGGAATGGCCTTCCTAGAATAACAGAGTCACCATCATCCTCGTCTGACTCTAGAACCACAAAGTCAGCAGGGTATATAAAGCTGTCCACCTTGACCAACAGATTTTCAACTACACCCTTAGGGTGCACCATTGACTTATCCACCAGCTCTAGTGACATTTGTACTGGTTTGACTTCTTCTATAAGCAGCTTTTTCACCAGGGAGGATGGTATTAAATTAATACTTGCTCCGAGATCGCACATTTCTTTAGTGATGGTCACTTCCCCAATGGTGCAGGGTAACAAGAAACTCCCTGGGTCCTCAAGCTTGGGAGGCAGCCCTTTTTGAATCAAGACTCTGCATTCCTCAGTGATTGATACGATTTCCTTCTCATCCCAACTTCTTTTCTTGTTGATAAGGTCCTTCAAGAACTTGGCATATAAAGGCATTTGCTCAAGTGCTTCAGCTAGAGGGATATTGATTTCCAGCCTCTTGAAGGTCTCAAGGAATTTGTGGAAATGTTGGTCCTTAACCTCTTTGTTGAATCTTTGAGGATATGGCAATGGAGGTGTGATGTTTTTTCCGATTTGCTGCTGTCCTTGAGTCTTTTCCTTTGAGCTATGTGGCTGGTTCTCCTGTTCTTTGAGGTTCTCATTGCTTTTGGTTGGCACCACAACTTGCTCCTTAGCTTGATCTGCTTTTGTTTGCTTCTCATCCTCTGTTGGTTCTTTGATGCTCTCTTTTTGTTTCTTTGTAGTGTCATTGTTGTTCATCAATATTCTCCCACTTCTCAATTGTATTGCCTTGCACTCCTCCTTGGGATTTGGGATTGTGTCACTAGGCAGTGAGCTTGAAGGTCTCTCAACAGACATTTGCTTGGAAATTTGCCCGATCTGCCTTTCTAGGTTCTTTATGGAGGCCTCATGGTTTTTGTTTGTCATTTCCTGTAGTTTCATCATTTTTTCTATCATGGTTTCCAAGTTGGTGATTCTGTGGGGTTCAGGTGGTGCTTGTGGTGGGTTATGAGCTGTGGTTGGTGGATGATAGGAATTTTGGTTGGTGGTTTGGTTAGTGGGTTGGTACTGGTTGAGATTGGAGTAGTTGTTTTGAGGTTTTCTGTAGGTATTTTGGTTTGTTTGCTGCTGGTTGAAATTTTGATTGTGTCTTGGGTTGTTTTGGTTTGAGTTCCTCTGCCATGGTTGTTGGTTTTGGTTGTGAGTATCTCCCCATCTGAGGTTGGGGTGATTCTTCCATGAGGGGTTGTATGTATCACCATAGACTTCATTTGGATTAGAGTGCATGTACTGAACTTGTTCTTGCTGTTGCTCTTCTTGAACTTCTTCATTTTGTCCCCATGCGGCTGATGGTTGGCTAGTGTTGACTGCTGCAACTTGGAGGTTGTTGATGAGCGGATAATTTGTATACTTTTTGGCATTGTTTTTAGTATGTTTTTAGTATCTTTTAGTTAGTTTTTAGTATATTTTTATTAGTTTTTAATTAAAATTCACTTTTCTGGACTTTACTATGAGTTTGTGTGTTTTTCTGTGATTTCAGGTATTTTCTGGCTGAAATTGAGGGACCTGAGCAAAAATCTGATCCAGAGACTCAAAAAGACTGCAGATGCTGTTGGATTCTGACCTCCCTGCACTCGAAGTGGATTTTCTGGAGCTACAGAAGCCCAATTGGCGCGCTCTCAACGGCGTTGGAAAGTAGACATCCTGGGCTTTCCAGCAATATATAATAGTCCATACTTTGCCCAAGATTTGATGGCCCAAACCGGCGTTCAAAGTCACCTCAAGAAATTCCAGCGTTAAACGCCGGAACTGGCACCCAATTGGGAGTTAAACGCCCAAACTGGCACTAAAGCTGGCGTTTAACTCCAAGGAGAGTCTCTACACGAAAAAGCTTCATTGCTCAGCCCAAGCACACACCAAGTGGGCCCGGAAGTGGATTTTTATGTCATTTACTCATCTATGTACTAGTTTTCTATAAGTAGGACCTTTTACTATTGTATTTAGGAGACTTTTGGTAGCTATCTTCGTTTTATGCTATCTTAGACCTTTGGGAGGCTGGCCATTCGGCCATGCCTAGACCCTGTTCTTATGTATTTTCAACGGTGGAGTTTCTACACACCATAGATTAAGGGTGTGGAGCTCTGCTGTACCTCGAGTATTAATGCAATTACTATTGTTCTTCCATTCAATTCCACTTGTTCTTTGTCCAAGATATCACTCGTTCTTCAACTTGATGATGGTGATGATTGACGCCCATCACCATTCTCACCCATGAACAAAGTGACTGACAACCACTCTTGTTCTACAAGCATATGAGGCTTAGTGAATATCTCTTGGATTCTTTAATCGGAATCTTCGTGGTATAGGCAGGACCTGATGGCGGCATTCAAGAGAATCCGGAAGGTCTAAACCTTGTCTGTGGTATTCTGAGTAGGATTCAATGATTGAATGACTGTGACGTGCTTCAAACCTGTAACCTACTGGGCGTTAGTGACAGACGCAAAAGAGGGATTCTATTCCGGTAGGGGAGGGAACCAAACCGGTGATTGGCAGTACTGTGACAGAGTGCGTGCATTAGCTTTCACTGCGCGGATGGGAGGTAGCTGCTGACAACAGTGAAACCCTACACGAGCTTGCCATGGAAAGGAGTAAGAAGGATTGGATGAAGGCAGTAGGAAAGCAGAGAGACGGAAGGGAAGGCATCTTCATACACTTGTCTGAAGCTCTTACACCAATGATATGCATAAGTATCACTATCTTTATCTTTTATGTTATTTTCGTTCATCATCATATATATTTGAGTTTGCCTGACTAAGATTTACAAGATGACCATAGCTTGCTTCAATGCTAACAATCTCCGTGGGATCGACCCTTACTCACGTAAGGTATTACTTGGACGACCCAGTGCACTTGCTGGTTAGTTGTGCGAAGTTGTGTAATGCCATGGTATTGAGCTACCAAGTTTTTGGAGCCACTACCGGGGATTATGAGAGTTGTGAAAAAGTATTGTTCACAATTTCGCGCACCAAGTTTTTGGCGCCGTTGCCGGGGATTGTTCTTGTTTTGAGCAAGTTCTTTGTCCGGTAACATCAGTGCCAAAATCCGGCAACAGCACCAAGTTTTTGGCGCCGTTACCGGGGATTGTTCAAGTTTTGAGCAAGCTTTTGGTAACAATGCCTGGGATTGTTCTAGTTTGGACAACTGACGGTTCATCTTGTTGCTTAGATTAGGTATTTATTTTTTTTCGAAATTCTTGAAGATGAATTCTAGAGTTTCATGATGATTTGTTGAAATCTGGCTGGCTGAGAAGCCATGTCTAATCTGATTGGACCGAGTTTTCAACTTATCACCACAAGAGCTTGTTGATTTTCATCAATCTTGCTTTTGGAGCAGTGATCCGCTAAGGCTTGGCTGACCTTTGGTCATGTCTAGTGTTTTGGACCGAAGCTTTCTTTGAAAGCTTGGCTGGCTGTGAAGCCATGTCTAATTCCTGGACCGGAGTCTTAGACTAGCATTGCACTGATTCCTGGAATTCTCATTAAGAATTTTGATACCTTTTTCCACTTAATTTTCGAAAAACACAAAAAAATTACAAAATCAAAAAAACCAAAAAGATTTTATGTTTCTTGCTTGAGTCTAGTGTCTCATCTTAAGTTTGGTGTCAATTGCATGCATTCATTCATGTGTCTTAAGGATCTTCAAGTAATTCTTGATTTCTTACTCTGATCTTTGAATTCTTTTGGCTTGAGTATTTATGTCTCATATAGTGTCAGTAGTACACAAACTGCTAAGTTTGGTGTCTTGCATGCATTGTTATTTGATTCTTGTTGCATTTTGATTATTAAAAATCCAAAAATATTTTTAATTTGTGTCTTTTCAAGTCAATGATACAAAGAATTGAAGATTCAGAACATACTGCAGAGGAATTATACAGAAAAAGCTGAGCATTCAAAAATGCCCAGTGAAGAAGGCAGACTGGCATTTAAACGCCAGCCAGGGTACCTGGTTGGGCGTTTAACGCCCAAAAAGGTAGCATTTTGGGCGTTAAACGCCAGAATGTATACCATTCTGGGCGTTTAACGCCAGGATGGTGCTAGGGGGAAGATTTTGTTTTCAAATCAATCTTTTTTCAAGTTTTCAAAGTTTTTCAAAACCAAATCTTTTTCAAATCAGATCTTTTCAATCAAATGTTTTCAAAATCAATTTCTTTCCTTTTTCAAAGATACTTACTAACAATTAATGATTTGATTGAACATTTTTTGCCTTTTCTATTAAGGAAGGTTTTATGTTTGAATCATATCTTTTCTTGTTAGGCAAGTCATCAATTTTTTTCAATCACATCTTTTCAAATTGTTTTCAAATCATATCTTTTCAAATTGTTTTCAAATCATATCTTCTCAATCACATCTTTTTAAAACCATAACTTTTTAATCAAATCTTTTTAACTTCATTTTTTTTAATAGTTTTCAATCAAATCTCTTTTTAATTTCTAATTTCAAAATCTTTTTCAAAAATCACTTGATTTCTTTTTCACTTTTAATTTTCGAAAATTATCAATCAAATTTTCAAAATGTTTTCAAAATCTTTTAATTGAATTTTCGAAAATTCTCTTCCCTCCTTCCCACATCCTTTTATTTATGGAGTACCACTCCTTCTAAATGCACAATTCGAACCTTATCTAATTAAAGTTCGAATTCTTCTTCTCCTTCTTCTTACTATTTCTCTTTTCCTCTGACACTTCAAGGAATCTCTATACTGTGACATTGAGGATTCCACATTTTCTTTTTCTCTCCTCTTTCATATGAGCAGGAGCAGAGACAAAGGCATTCTTGTTGAAGCTGACCCTGAGCCTGAGAAAACCTTAAAGAGAAAGCTAAGAGAAGCCAAGGCACAACTCTCTTTAGAGGACCTGACCGAATTCTTCAAGGAAGAAGAACACATGGCAGCCGAAAACAACAACAATGCCAACAATGCAAGGAAGGTGCTGGGTGACTTCACTGCACCTACTCCTGATTTCTATGGGAGAAGCATCTCTATCCCTGCCATTGGAGCAAACAACTTTGAGCTTAAGCCTCAATTAGTTTCTCTAATGCAACAGAATTGCAAGTTCCATGGACTTCCAATGGAAGATCCTCATCAGTTCTTAGCTGAATTCTTGCAAATCTGTGACACAGTCAAGACTAATGGGGTTAACCCTGAGGTTTACAGACTGATGCTATTTCCTTTTGCTGTAAGAGACAGAGCTAGAATATGGTTGGACTCTCAACCTAAGAAAGCCTGGACTCTTGGGAAAAGCTAGTCAATGCCTTCTTGGCAAAGTTCTTTCCACCACAAAGATGGAGTAAGCTTAGAGTGGAAGTCCAAACCTTCAGACAGCAGGATGGAGAATCCCTCTATGAAGCTTGGGAAAGATACAAACAATTAATCAGAAGATGTCCTTCAGGCATGCTTTCTGAATGGAGCATCATAGGTATTTTCTATGATGGTCTCTCTGAACTATCCAAGATGTCTTTGGATAGCTCTGCTGGAGGATCTCTTCATCTGAAGAAGACGCCTGCAGAAGCTCAAGAATTGATTGAAATGGTTGCAAATAACCAATTCATGTATACTTCTGAAAGGAATCCTGTGAACAATGGGACTAGTCAGAAAAAAAGGAATTCTTGAGATTGACACTCTGAATGCCATATTGGCTCAGAACAAGATATTGACTCAACAAGTCAATTTGATTTCTCAAAGTCTGTCTGGAATGCAAAATGCACCAAACAGTACTAAGGATGCTTCATCTGAGGAAGAAGCTTATGATCCTGAGAATCCTTCAATGGAAGAGGTGAATTACCTAGGAGAACCCTATGGAAACACCTATAATTCTTCATGGAGAAATCACCCAAATTTCTCATGGAAGAATCAAGAGAGACCTCAACAAGGTTTCAATAACAATAATGGTGGAAGAAACAGGCTTAGCAATAGCAAGCCTTTTCCATCATCTTCTCAGCAACAGACAGAGAGTTCTAAGCAGAATACCTCTGACTTAGCAACAATGGTCTCTGATCTAATCAAAACCACTCAAAGTTTCATGAATGAAACAAGGTCCTCCATCAGAAATTTGGAAGGACAAGTGGGACAGCTGAGCAAGAAAATTACTGAACTCCCTCCTAGTACTCTTCCAAGTAATACAGAAGAAAATCCAAAAGGAGAGTGCAAAGCCATAAACATGGCCGAATATGGAGAGGAAAGAGAGGAGGAGGACGCCACTGAGGAAGACCTCAGTGGGCGTGTACCAATCTCCTCTGAGTTCCTCAATGAGGAACCATGGGAATCTGAGGCTCAAAATGAGACCATAGAGATTCCATTGGACTTACTTCTGCCATTCATGAGCTCTGATGAGTATTCTTCCTCTGAAGAGGATGAGTATGTCACTGAAGAGCAAGTTGCTAAATACCTTGGAGCAATCATGAAGCTAAATGACAAGTTATTGGAAATGAGACTTGGGAGGAAGAACCACCTTTGCTCACCAAAGAACTGGATGACTTGTCTAGGCAGAAACTGCCTCTAAAGAGGCAAGATCCTGGGAAGTTTTCTATACCTTGTACCATAGGCACCATGACCTTCAAAAAGGCCTTGTGTGACTTAGGGTCAAGTGTAAACCTCATGCCCCTCTCTGTAATGGAGAAATTAGGGATCTTTGAGGTGCAAGCTGCAAGAATCTCATTAGAGATGGCAGACAACTCAAGAAAACAAGCTCATGGACTTGTAGAGAATGTTTTGGTGAAGATTGAAGACCATTACATCCTACTGATTTCATAGTCCTAGAGACTGGGAAGTGCATGGATGAATCCATCATCCTTGGCAGACCCTTCCTAGCCACAGCAAAGGCTGTGATTGATGTTGATAGAGGAGAGTTGATCATTCAAGTGAATGGAGAATCCTTGGTGTTTAAGGCCCAAGGACATCCCTCTATCATCATGGAGAGGAAGCATGAAGAGCTTCTCTCAAAACAGAGCCAAGCAGAGCCCCACAGTCAAACTCTAAGTTTGGTGTTGGGAGGCCACAACCAAACTCTAAGTTTGGTGTTGAACCCCCACATTCAAACTCTAAGTTTGGTGTTGGGAGGTTCCAACACGGTTCTGAGTATTTATGAGGCTCCATGAGAGTCCTCTGTCAAGCTAATGACATTAAAGAAGCGCTTGTTGGGAGGCAACCCAATGTTTTATGGTTAACTATTTTCTTTTGTTATTTATCTTTTTGTAGGTTGATGATCATAAGAAGTCACAAAAACAATGAAAAAAGCAAAAACAGAATGAAAACAGGAAGAAAAACAGCACACCCTGGAGGAGAAGAAGCTGGCGTTCAAACGCAGTAATGCTAGCTGTTGGGCGTTTAACGCCCAGTCTGGCACCATTCTGGGCGTTTAACGCCAGAAAGGGGCACCAGACTGGCGTTAAACGCCAGTAAAGGGCAACAACCTGGCGTTAAACGCCAGGAATGGGCACCAGCCCGGCGTTTAACGCCAGAAATAGCTCAAAACGTGATTTTGAGCAACATTTGGTGCAGGGATGACTTTTCCTTGACACCACAGGATCTGTGGACCCCACAGGACCCCACCATCACTCTCTCTCTTCTTCCCCCATTCACCAATCACCTCAATACCTCTTCCCCAAAAAAACCCTTCACCTATCAAATCCCATCTTTCTCTTCACCACTCACATCCATCCTTCATAAATCCCCACCAACCTCACCCTTCAAATTCAAACCACTTTCCCTTCCAAACCCACCCTTCTTGGCCGAACACACCACCTTCCCCCTCTTCCTCATTTCTTCTTCTACTACTCTCTTATTTCTTCTTTTGCTCGAGGACGAGCAAACATTTTAAGTTTGGTGTGGTAAAAGCGTTGCTTTTTCATAACCATTTATGGCATCCAAGGCCAGAGAAACCTCTAGAAAGAGGAAAGGGAAGGCAAAGGCTTCCACCTCCGACTCATGGGAGATGGATAAATTCCTCTCAAGGGTGCATCAAGTCCACTTCTATGAAGTTGTGGCCTTGAAGAAGGTGATCCCCGAAGTCCCCTTTTCACTCAAAAAGGGTGAATATCCGGAGATCCGCCATGAGATCCGAAGAAGAGGTTGGGAAGTGCTTACCAACCCCATTCAACAAGTCGGAATCTTGATGGTTCAAGAGTTCTATGCCAATGCATGGATCACCAAGAACCATGACCAAAGTGTGAACCCGAATCCAAAGAATTATCTCACTATGGTTCGGGGGAAATACTTGGATTTCAGTCCGGAGAGTGTGAGGGTGGCGTTCAACTTGCCTATGATGCAAGGAGATGAGCATCCTTACACTAGAAGGGTCAACTTTGATCAAAGGTTGGACCAAGTCCTCACAACCATATGTGAAGAGGGCGCACAATGAAAGCAAGATTCAAGAGGAAAGCCGGTTCAATTAAGAAGGCATGACCTCAAGCCCGTGGCTAGAGGATGGTTAGAGTTCATACAACGCTCAATCATTCCCACTAGCAACCGGTCCGAAGTTACCATAGACCGGGCTATCATGATTCATAGCATCATGATTGGAGAAGAAATAGAAGTTCATGAGGTTATAGCCCAAGAACTCTACAAGGTGGCGGACAAGACCTCCACTTTGGCAAGGTTAGCCTTTCCTCATCTCATCTGTCACCTCTGTTATTCAGTTGGAGTTGACATAGAGGGAGATACTGATGAGCGGATAATTTGTATGCTTTTTGGCATTGTTTTTAGTATGTTTTTAGTATGATCTAGTTAGTTTTTAGTATATTTTTATTAGTTTTTAGTTAAAATTCACTTTTCTGGACTTTACTATGAGTTTGTGTGTTTTTCTGTGATTTCAGGTATTTTCTGGCTGAAATTGAGGGACCTGAGCAAAAATCTGATCCAGAGACTCAAAAGGACTGCAGATGCTGTTGGATTCTGACCTCCCTGCACTCGAAGTGGATTTTCTGGAGCTACAGAAGCCCAATTGGCGCGCTCTCAACGGCGTTGGAAAGTAGACATCCTGGGCTTTCCAGCAATATATAATAGTCCATACTTTGCCCAAGATTTGATGGCCCAAACCGGCGTTCAAAGTCACCTCAAGAAATTCCAGCGTTAAACGCCGGAACTGGCACCCAATTGGGAGTTAAACGCCCAAACTGGCACTAAAGCTGGCGTTTAACTCCAAGGAGAGTCTCTACACGAAAAAGCTTCATTGCTCAGCCCAAGCACACACCAAGTGGGCCCGGAAGTGGATTTTTATGTCATTTACTCATCTATGTACTAGTTTTCTATAAGTAGGACCTTTTACTATTGTATTTAGAGGGACTTTTGGTAGCTATCTTCGTTTTGCTATCTTAGACCTTTGGGAGGCTGGCCATTCGGCATGCCTAGACCTTGTTCTTATGTATTTTCAACGGTGGAGTTTCTACACACCATAGATTAAGGGTGTGGAGCTCTGCTGTACCTCGAGTATTAATGCAATTACTATTGTTCTTCCATTCAATTCCACTTGTTCTTTGTCCAAGATATCACTTGTTCTTCAACTTGATGATGGTGATGATTGACGCCCATCACCATTCTCACCCATGAACAAAGTGACTGACAACCACTCTTGTTCTACAAGCATATGAGGCTTAGTGAATATCTCTTGGATTCTTTAATCGGAATCTTCGTGGTATAGGCAGGACCTGATGGCGGCATTCAAGAGAATCCGGAAGGTCTAAACCTTGTCTATGGTATTCTGAGTAGGATTCAATGATTGAATGACTGTGACGTGCTTCAAACCTGTAACCTACTGGGCGTTAGTGACAGACGCAAAAGAGGGATTCTATTCCAGTAGGGGAGGGAACCAAACCGGTGATTGGCAGTACTGTGACAGAGTGCGTGCATTAGCTTTCACTGTGCAGATGGGAGGTAGCTGTTGACAACAGTGAAACCCTACACGAGCTTGCCATGGAAAGGAGTAAGAAGGATTGGATGAAGGCAGTAGGAAAGCAGAGAGACGGAAGGGAAGGCATCTTCATACACTTGTCTGAAGCTCTTACACCAATGATATGCATAAGTATCACTATCTTTATCTTTTATGTTATTTTCGTTCATCATCATATATATTTGAGTTTGCCTGACTAAGATTTACAAGATGACCATAGCTTGCTTCAATGCTAACAATCTCCGTGGGATCGACCCTTACTCACGTAAGGTATTACTTGGACGACCCAGTGCACTTGCTGGTTAGTTGTGCGAAGTTGTGTAATGCCATGGTATTGAGCTACCACGTTTTTGGAGCCATTACCGGGGATTATGAGAGTTGTGAAAAAGTATTGTTCACAATTTCGCGCACCAAGTTTTTGGCGCCGTTGCCGGGGATTGTTCAAGTTTTGAGCAAGCTTTTGGTAACAATGCCTGGGATTGTTCTAGTTTGGACAACTGACGGTTCATCTTGTTGCTTAGATTAGGTATTTATTTTTTTCGAAATTCTTGAAGATGAATTCTATAGTTTCATGATGATTTGTTGAAATCTGGCTGGCTGAGAAGCCATGTCTAATCTGATTGGACCGAGTTTTCAACTTATCACCACAAGAGCTTGTTGATTTTCATCAATTTTGCTTTTGGAGCAGTGATCCGCTAAGGCTTGGCTGACCTTTGGTCATGTCTAGTGTTTTGGACCGAAGCTTTCTTTGAAAGCTTGGCTGGCTGTGAAGCCATGTCTAATTCCTGGACCGGAGTCTTAGACTAGCATTGCACTGATTCCTGGAATTCTCATTAAGAATTTTGATACCTTTTTCCACTTAATTTTCGAAAAAACACAAAAAAATTACAAAATCAAAAAAAAAAAAAACCAAAAAGATTTTATGTTTCTTGCTTGAGTCTAGTGTCTCATCTTAAGTTTGGTGTCAATTGCATGCATTCATTCATGTGTCTTAAGGATCTTCAAGTAATTCTTGATGATTTCTTACTCTGATCTTTGAATTCTTTTGGCTTGAGTATTTATGTGTCTCATATAGTGTCAGTAGTACACAAACTGCTAAGTTTGGTGTCTTGCATGCATTGTTATTTGATTCTTGTTGCATTTTGATTATTAAAAATCCAAAAATATTTTTAATTTGTGTCTTTTCAAGTCAATGATACAAAGAATTGAAGATTCAGAACAAACTGCAGAGGAATTATACAGAAAAAGCTGAGCATTCAAAAATGCCCAGTGAAGAAGGCAGACTGGCGTTTAAACGCCAGCCAGGGTACCTGGTGGGCGTTAACGCCCAAAAAGGTAGCATTTTGGGCGTTAAACGCCAGAATGTATACCATTCTGGGCGTTTAACGCCAGGATGGTGCTAGGGGAAGATTTTGTTTTCAAATCAATCTTTTTTCAAGTTTTCAAAGTTTTCAAAACCAAATCTTTTTCAAATCATATCTTTTCAATCAAATGTTTTCAAAATCAATTCTTTCCTTTTTCAAAGATACTTACTAACAATTAATGATTTGATTGAACATTTTTTGCCTTTTCTATTAAGGAAGGTTTTATGTTTGAATCATATCTTTTCTTGTTAGGCAAGTCATCAATTTTTTTTAATCACATCTTTTCAAATTGTTTTCAAATCATATCTTCTCAAATTGTTTTCAAATCATATCTTCTCAATCACATCTTTTTAAAACCATAACTTTTTAATCAAATCTTTTTAACTTCATTTTTTTTAATAGTTTTCAATCAAATCTTTTTAATTTCTAATTTCAAAATCTTTTTCAAAAAATCACTTGATTTCTTTTTCACTTTTAATTTTCGAAAATTATCAATCAAATTTTCAAAATGTTTTCAAAATCTTTTAATTGAATTTTCGAAAACTCTCTTCCCTCCTTCCCACATCCTTTTATTTATGGAGTACCACTCCTTCTAAATGCACAATTCGAACCTTATCTAATTAAAGTTCGAATTCTTCTTCTCCTTCTTCTTACTATTTCTCTTTTCCTCTGACACTTCAAGGAATCTCTATACTGTGACATAGAGGATTCCACATTTTCTTTTTCTCTCCTCTTTCATATGAGCAGGAGCAGAGACAAAGGCATTCTTGTCGAAGCTGACCCTGAGCCAGAGAGAACCTTAAAGAGAAAGCTAAGAGAAGCCAAGGCACAACTCTCTTTAGAGGACCTGACCGAATTCTTCAAGGAAGAAGAACACATGGCAGCCGAAAACAACAACAATGCCAACAATGCAAGGAAGGTGCTGGGTGACTTCACTGCACCTACTCCTGATTCTATGGGAAGCATCTCTATCCCTGCCATTGGAGCAAACAACTTTGAGCTTAAGCCTCAATTAGTTTCTCTAATGCAACAGAATTGCAAGTTCCATGGACTTCCAATGGAAGATCCTCATCAGTTCTTAGCTGAATTCTTGCAAATCTGTGACACAGTCAAGACTAATGGGGTTAACCCTGAGGTCTACAGACTGATGCTATTTCCTTTTGCTGTAAGAGACAGAGCTAGAATATGGTTGGACTCTCAACCTAAAGAAAGCTGGACTCTTGGGAAAGCTAGTCAATGCCTTCTTGGCAAAGTTCTTTCCACCACAAAGATGGAGTAAGCTTAGAGTGGAAGTCCAAACCTTCAGACAGCAGGATGGAGAATCCCTCTATGAAGCTTGGAAAGATACAAACAATTAATCAGAAGATGTCCTTCAGGCATGCTTTCTGAATGGAGCATCATAGGTATTTTCTATGATGGTCTCTCTGAACTATCTAAGATGTCCTTGGATAGCTCTGCTGGAGGATCTCTTCATCTGAAGAAGACGCCTGCAGAAGCTCAAGAATTGATTGAAATGGTTGCAAATAACCAATTCATGTACACTTCTGAAGGAATCCTGTGAACAATGGGACTAGTCAGAGAAAGGAGTTCTTGAGATTGACACTCTGAATGCCATATTGGCTCAGAACAAGATATTGACTCAACAAGTCAATTTGATTTCTCAAAGTCTGTCTGGAATGCAAAATGCACCAAACAGTACTAAGGATGCTTCATCTGAGGAAGAAGCTTATGATCCTGAGAATCCTTCAATGGAAGAGGTGAATTACCTAGGAGAACCCTATGGAAACACCTATAATTCTTCATGGAGAAATCACCCAAATTTCTCATGGAAGAATCAGAGAGAGACCTCAACAAGGTTTCAATAACAATAATGGTGGAAAGAAACAGGCTTAGCAATAGCAAGCCTTTTCCATCATCTTCTCAGCAAAACAGACAGAGAGTTCTAAGCAGAATACCTCTGACTTAGCAACAATGGTCTTGATCTAATCAAAACCACTCAAAGTTTCATGAATGAAACAAGGTCTCCATCAGAAATTTGGAAGGACAAGTGGGACAGCTGAGCAAGAAAATTACTGAACTCCCTCCTAGTACTCTTCCAAGTAATACAGAAGAAAATCCAAAAGGAGAGTGCAAAGCATAAACATGGCCGAATATGGAGAGGAAAGAGAGGAGGAGGACGCCACTGAGGAAGACCTCAGTGGCGTGTACCAATCTCTCTGAGTTCCTCAATGAGGAACCATGGGAATCTGAGGCTCAAAATGAGACCATAGAGATTCCATTGGACTTACTTCTGCCATTCATGAGCTCTGATGAGTATTCTTCCTCTGAAGAGGATGAGTATGTCACTGAAGAGCAAGTTGCTAAATACCTTGGAGCAATCATGAAGCTAAATGACAAGTTATTTGGAAATGAGACTTGGGAGGAAGAACCACCTTTGCTCACCAAAGAACTGGATGACTTGTCTAGGCAGAAACTGCCTCTAAAGAGGCAAGATCCTGGGAAGTTTTCTATACCTTGTACCATAGGCACCATGACCTTCAAAAGGCCTTGTGTGACTTAGGGTCAAGTGTAAACCTCATGCCCTCTCTGTAATGGAGAAATTAGGGATCTTGAGGTGCAAGCTGCAAGAATCTCATTAGAGATGGCAGACAACTCAAGAAAACAAGCTCATGGACTTGTAGAGAATGTTTTGGTGAAGATTGAAGACCATTACATCCCTACTGATTCATAGTCCTAGAGACTGGGAAGTGCATGGATGAATCCATCATCCTTGGCAGACCCTTCCTAGCCACAGCAAAGGCTGTGATTGATGTTGATAGAGGAGAGTTGATCATTCAAGTGAATGGAGAATCCTTGGTGTTTAAGGCCCAAGGACATCCCTCTATCATCATGGAGAGGAAGCATGAAGAGCTTCTCTCAAAACAGAGCCAAGCAGAGCCCCACAGTCAAACTCTAAGTTTGGTGTTGGGAGGCCACAACCAACTCTAAGTTTGGTGTTGAACCCCCACATTCAAACTCTAAGTTTGGTGTTGGGAGGTTCAACACGGTTCTGAGTATTTATGAGGCTCCATGAGAGTCCTCTGTCAAGCTAATGACATTAAAGAAGCGCTTGTGGGAGGCAACCCAATGTTTTATGGGTTAACTATTTCTTTGTATTTTATCTTTTTTGTAGGTTGATGATCATAAGAAGTCACAAAAAACAATGAAAAAAGCAAAAAAGAATGAAAAACGGAAGAAAAACAGCACACCCTGAGGAGAAGAAGCTGGCGTTCAAACGCCAGTAATGCTAGCTGTTGGGCGTTTAACGCCCGTCTGGCACCATTCTGGGCGTTTAACGCCAGAAAGGGGCACCAGACTGGCGTTAAACGCCAGTAAAGGGCAACAACCTGGCGTTAAACGCCAGGAATGGGCACCAGCCCGGCGTTTAACGCCAGAAATAGCTCAAAACGTGATTTTGAGCAACATTTGGTGCAGGATGACTTTTCCTTGACACCACAGGATCTGTGGACCCCCAGGACCCCACCATCACTCTCTCTCTTCTTCCCCCATTCACCAATCACCTCAATACCTCTTCCCAAAAAAACCTTCACCTATCAAATCCCATCTTCTCTTCACCACTCACATCCATCCTTCATAAATCCCCACCAACCTCACCCTTCAAATTCAAACCACTTTCCCTTCCAAACCCACCCTTCTTGGCCGAACACACCACCTTCCCCCTCTTCCTCATTTCTTCTTCTACTACTCTCTTATTTCTTCTTTTGCTCGAGGACGAGCAAACATTTTAAGTTTGGTGTGGTAAAAGCGTTGCTTTTTCATAACCATTATGCATCCAAGGCCAGAGAAACCTCTAGAAAGAGGAAAGGGAAGGCAAAGGCTTCCACCTCCGACTCATGGGAGATGGATAAATTCCTCTCAAGGGTGCATCAAGTCCACTTCTATGAAGTTGTGGCCTTGAAGAAGGTGATCCCCGAAGTCCCCTTTTCACTCAAAAAGGGTGAATATCCGGAGATCCGCCATGAGATCCGAAGAAGAGGTTGGGAAGTGCTTACCAACCCCATTCAACAAGTCGGAATCTTGATGGTTCAAGAGTTCTATGCCAATGCATGGATCACCAAGAACCATGACCAAAGTGTGAACCCGAATCCAAAGAATTACTCACTATGGTTCGGGGGAAATACTTGGATTTCAGTCCGGAGAGTGTGAGGGTGGCGTTCAACTTGCCTAGATGCAAGGAGATGAGCATCCTTACACTAGAAGGGTCAACTTTGATCAAAGGTTGACCAAGTCACACAACCATATGTGAAGAGGGCACAATGGAAGCAAGATTCAAGAGGAAAGCCGGTTCAATTAAGAAGGCATGACCTCAAGCCGTGGCTAGAGGATGGTTAGAGTTCATACAACGCTCAATCATTCCCTAGCAACTGGTCCGAAGTTACCATAGACCGGGCTATCATGATTCATAGCATCATGATTGGAGAAGAAATAGAAGTTCATGAGGTTATAGCCCAAGAACTCTACAAGGTGGCGGACAAGACCTCCACTTTGGCAAGGTTAGCCTTTCCTCATCTCATCTGTCACCTCTGTTATTCAGTTGGAGTTGACATAGAGGGAGATACTGATGAGCGGATAATTTGTATGCTTTTTGGCATTGTTTTTAGTATGTTTTTAGTATGATCTAGTTAGTTTTTAGTATATTTTTATTAGTTTTTAGTTAAAATTCACTTTTCTGGACTTTACTATGAGTTTGTGTGTTTTTCTGTGATTTCAGGTATTTTCTGGCTGAAATTGAGGGACCTGAGCAAAAATCTGATCCAGAGACTCAAAAGGACTGCAGATGCTGTGGATTCTGACCTCCCTGCACTCGAAGTGGATTTTCTGGAGCTACAAAAGCCCAATTGGCGCGCTCTCAACGGCGTTGGAAAGTAGACATTCTGGGCTTTCCAGCAATATATAATAGTCTATACTTTGCCCAAGATTTGATGGCCCAAACCGGCGTTCAAAGTCACCTCAAGAAATTCCAGCGTTAAACGCCGGAACTGGGGCACCCAATTGGGAGTTAACGCCCAAATGGCACTAAAGCTGGCGTTTAACTCCAAGGAGAGTCTCTACACGAAAAAGCTTCATTGCTCAGCCCAAGCACACACCAAGTGGGCCGGAAGTGGATTTTTATGTCATTACTCATCTATGTACTAGTTTCTATAAGTAGGACCTTTTACTATTGTATTTAGAGGGACTTTTGGTAGCTATCTTCGTTTTATGCTATCTTAGACCTTTGGGAGGCTGGCCATTCGGCCATGCCTAGACCTTGTTCTTATGTATTTTCAACGGTGGAGTTTCTACACACCATAGATTAAGGGTGTGGAGCTCTGCTGTACCTCGAGTATTAATGCAATTACTATTGTTCTTCCATTCAATTCCACTTGTTCTTGTCCAAGATATCACTTGTTCTTCAACTTGATGATGGTGATGATTGACGCCCATCACCATTCTCACCCATGAACAAGTGACTGACAACCACTCTTGTTCTACAAGCATATGAGGCTTAGGAATATCTCTTGGATTCTTTAATCGGAATCTTCGTGGTATAGGCAGGACCTGATGGCGGCATCAAGAGAATCCGAAAGGTCTAAACCTTGTCTATGGTATTCTGAGTAGGATTCAATGATTGAATACTGTGACGTGCTCAAACCTGTAACCTACTGGGCGTTAGTGACAGACGAAAAGAGGGATTCTATTCCGGTAGGGGAGGGAACCAAAACGTGATTGGCAGTACTGTGACAGAGTGCGTGCATTAGCTTTCACTGTGCGGATGGGAGGTAGCTGTTGACAACAGTGAAACCCTACACGAGCTTGCCATGGAAAGAGTAAGAAGGATTGGATGAAGGCAGTAGGAAAGCAGAGAGACGGAAGGGAAGGCTCTTCATACACTTGTCTGAAGCTCTTACACCAATGATATGCATAAGTATCACTATCTTTATCTTTTATGTTATTTTCGTTCATCATCATATATATTTGAGTTTGCCTGACTAAGATTTACAAGATGACCATAGCTTGCTTCAATGCTAACAATCTCCGTGGGATCGACCCTTACTCACGTAAGGTATTACTGGACGACCAGTGCACTTGCTGGTTAGTTGTGCGAAGTTGTGTAATGCCATGTATTGAGCTACCACGTTTTTGGAGCCATTACCGGGGATTATGAGAGTTGTGAAAAAATATTGTTCACAATTTCGCGCACCAAGTTTTTGGCGCCGTTGCCGGGATTGTTCAAGTTTTGAGCAAGCTTTTGGAACAATGCCTGGGATTCTAGTTTTGGACAACTGACGGTTCATCTTGTTGCTTAGATTAGGTATTTATTTTTTTCGAAATTCTTGAAGATGAATTCTAGAGTTTCATGATGATTTGTTGAAATCTGCTGGCTGAGAAGCCATGTCTAATCTGATTGGACCGAGTTTTCAACTTATCACCACAAGAGCTTGTTGATTTTCATCAATTTTGCTTTTGGAGCAGTGATCCGCTAAGCTTGGCTGACCTTTGGTCATGTCTAGTGTTTTGGACCGAAGCTTTCTTTGAAAGCTGGCTGGCTGTGAAGCCATGTCTAATTCCTGGACCGGAGTCTTAGACTAGCATTGCACTGATTCCTGGAATTCTCATTAAGAATTTTGATACCTTTTTCCACTTAATTTTTGAAAAAACACAAAAAAATTACAAAATCAAAAAAAAAAAAACCAAAAAGATTTTATGTTTCTTGCTTGAGTCTAGTGTCTCATCTTAAGTTTGGTGT